>NC_135802.1:143947181-144247181 GCF_964213995.1 Mustelus asterias | reverse complement strand
CTCACCCAAACTGTGATGGTACGTAGTAAGAAGTTAATTCTTCAGCAGTTTCTGAAATCTTGAATATCTCCCTTTCATTTGACCATTGATACAAAAATGTTTTAATGTTAAGCACGTCCTTAAATAAAACAACCACATGCCAACCTCAAACTCTTTGACTAGTTACGTGATATAGGTTGGTTAAGAATAATTCAATTGATTCACTAGATTGGTGTGAGCATTAATTAAAACATGCTCATTCAATTGCTAAATTCTGCTTCAGGCTGAAATAACTGCAATCCCAGCTGACAGGAGCTAAACCTTGAATCCTCTGCCACACAGTTTAGTTCCTCACTAGCTTTACTAAACAAGTCTATGGGTGGGATTTTAAGGAGAGAGTGCAGAATGTAATTTACAGTCATAGCTAGGGTGGAGCGAAAGATCAATTTAATGCGAGGTAGGTCCACTCAAAAGTCTGATGGCAGCAGGGAAGAAACTGTTTTTGAATCGGTTGGTATGTGACCTCAGACTTTTGTATCTTTTTCCCCAACAAAAGAAGGTGGAAGAGAGTATGTCCGTGGTGCGTGGGGTCCTTGATTATGCTGGCTGCTTTTCCGAGGCAGCAGGAAATGTAGACAGTGTTAATGGATGGGAGGTTGGTTTGAGTGATGGACTGGGCTTCGTTCACTACCCTTTTTAGTTTCTTGCAGTCTTGGACAGAGCAGGAGCCGTACCAAGCTGTGATACAACTGGAAAGAAGTCTTTCTATGAAGCATCTGTAGAAGTTGGTGAGAGTTGCAGCGAACATGCCAAATTTCCTTAGTCTCCTGAGAAAGTAGAGATGCTGGTGGGCTTTCTTAACTATAGCGTCCGCATGAAGAGACCAAGATAAGTTTTTGGTGATCTGGACACCTAAAATGGACCTTCCCATTGTCAGCCCCTTGCCCGCTCTGATTCCTGTGGTGGGCGGGGTGGTAAAATTCCTGCCAATATATTTTTTAATGATGTTTTGGTGAGCGTTGTAACGATTGATGTGAGGAATATTAGCACTGGGGACAAGAACAGTTTCCATTTTTGGATACTCAGGGTTGAAGGCTCAATGTTGGTGCTCTTGGGACCACCATCAACAGGCAGGAATGATGTGCTGTCTGAGGTGAGGTGAGGGAGAGAATATTGTGCTTGTGGTAGGAGTGCAATGGAGCGTATCACCATCTTGCTTTTCCCCCACTTTTTGCCATTCGCCTGCACTTTTTCAGTGTCAACATCCAGCACTTCCGAATGCAACCATGTAATATTTTGCATGTCCTAAACTGAGTACATCCGTTGACCAATTCAGTGCCAGATTAGGACAGTGTGTACCGATGACCATATCTATCAGGAAATGAATTAGAATGACTGAGTTTATTTTGCACAGAAGCCTTAAAGCCAGCAGCCATACCTTTTATCAATTTATCATAGAATCATATAATCCTTAAGTACAGAAGGAGGCCATTCAGCCCATCAAGCTTGCACTGAAAACTACCCCACCCTGGCCCTATCCCCGTAACCCCATATATTTACCCTGCTAATCCCCCTGACACTAAGGGGCAATTTAACATGGCTAATCAACCTTATCTGCACATCTCCGTGTCTCTGGAGGAGCCCACGCATATGCAGGGAGAACGTGCAAACTCCACACCGACAGTTAGTTATCCGAGGCCGGAATTGAACCCGGTTCCTTGGCACTGTGAGGTAGCAGTGCTAACCACTGTGCCACCGTGCCTCAAATTTACCTCTGAATTGAGAAGAGGGAACAGTGTCTGATCACTGCACCCACCCCAATCTCCAATGCAATTCTTATATTTCCATTTAAAAATTATCTAAGGATCTAAATAATTATTGGAAAACTTAGTTGTAAAGTTTAAAGATAAAAGTGCGGCCATCAATATCTCAAAGAAGCATGAAGAAAACTTGGTTTCACTTTTCCACGAAAACCTTCAAGTACAACATATTTCTCAAGTTTTCCAATTTTATTCAGAGACTTCAAATCACTGATAAGAAACAAAAAGCCGTTACTTACCGCAGTTCTCCCGTATATATGCAACAAGGTCACAAGACTGCAATGAAGATGAGAAAAGTTTGCAAATAAACTTTAGATAAAACCAACAATTAGACCACATCAGTAGAGTTTATATTTTGTATGTGCAGTAAGCTACGTACCGTTTCTGATGCACGGCCTGGAGGTCCTTTCTGGCCCTGTAAAAAAGGATAAATAAATCTTGTTTAAAAATTACATTTATTTTTTTCATTCTTATTTATTTATATTTTGTGGGGAGATGTTGGTGCACTGGTCATTGTCACTGGGCTAGTAAATTCCAGAGCCCCTGGCGAATGCACTGGAGTGATGGGTCCAAATTCCACAAAATCGCACCATGGCAGTTGGTGAAATTTAAATTTAATTTAAAGACTTAATTTAAAGATTAAATTTGAATTTAAAGATGGTATCGCCATGAACATTTTGTTTCTCGCCCCACCTTTTCCTTCCCACACTCCTGATTTTCCCACACTTCTTCTGATTTTCTGCTTTCAGACATCCGGGAATTGCCGCACTGTCCCACCACAACAGTGTAAGAAGTCTCACAACAACAGGTTAAAGTCCAACAGGTTTATTTGGTAGCAAATACCATAAGCTTTCGGAGCACTGCTCCTTCGGGCCGGCAACTCCACATCATGACCACAACAGTCCCAGGAGGAGGAGAGAGAGAGAGAGAGAGAAAGAGTAACAGCATGGCATCGATGAAAGAATTGTTCCTTGACCTGACACTTGGCAGCTCAGGTGCTGGCACTGAACACAACTTGGAGGATAGTATAGAGTTGGCTTTGGCTTAAGGTGAATCGCAGGTTATGTATCAATTGCAGCGAGGCCAGTGATAATGGATGGTTGGCATGTCAGCTCACAAGGGGGTGAAGTTGCAGATGAGTTTTGCCACAGGACACTCAGTGAGGTGACTGTTAGGGATGCATTCTGAAATGCAAGGTGCATTAGCTGGTCAGCCAGACAGACTCCTGTCACTAGTATTGAACATGGAGGTGGCCTGCACTGCAGTCTCAGCTCTGTCTTTCTGTTGTCTTGCAGACTAGAGGACACTATTAACTCCAGCTCCTTTTCAGGTACTCAGATCATCAACAACCTGTCCTGGTCGCCCCATGCCGACACTATAGTTAAGAAAGCCCACCAACGCCTCTCCTTTCTCAGAAGACTAAGGAAATTTGGCATGTCAACGACAACTCTCAACAGCTTTTACAGGTGCACCATAGAAAGCATTCTTTCTGGTTGTATCACAGCTTGGTGTGGGCTCCTGCTCTGCCAAAAACTGCAGGAAACTACAAAAGGTCGTGAATGTAGTCCAATCCATCACGCAAACCAACCTCCCATCCATTGACTCTGCCGACACTTTCTGCTGCCTCAGCAAAGCAGCCAGCATAATTAAGGAACCCACGCACCCCGGACATTCTCTCTTCCACCTTCTTCCGTCGAGAAAAAGATACAAAAGTCTGAGGCCACGTACCAACCAACTCAAGAATAGCTTCTTCCCTGCTGCTGTCAGACTTTTGAATGGACTTACCTTGCATTAAGTTGATCTTTCTCTACACCTTAGCTATGACTGTAACACTACATTCTGCACTCTCTCGTTTCCTTCTCTTTGAACGGTATGCATTGTCTGTATAGCGTGCAAAAAACAATATTTTTCACTATATACTAATACATGTGACAATAATAAATCAAATCAAATCAAACCTGTATGGACACCTACTTCTTTGCTCTTCCTGTGTGGATGCAATAACACTCCCTGCCAAATCCCAGAGCTCAACACATGTCCAAAATCCATTCCAGATTATTTTCAGACACTTTGCAACAGCAGAGGTTCTTCAAAATTATCTGATCTGCAAGTCAGGTGCCTCTCAGTAAGGTTTATATAGGACCCAACTTGTAGCAAAGTGTTTGGTCTTTGGTGAGTGGCCTCCAAAATTTGTTGAAAGGATCTACATGGTCCAAATTTGGGAAATGAGCATTCAAAAGCCAATTCAGGCATGTGGCATCATCATTGCAAAATGGTATTGCTTTGAGTACTAGCAGGGTTGCACCATGAGTACCCTTCTCCATTGATGATGCTCCACATTGGCCAAGCTGGCAGCAGCTGGTAACACAACACACCCAGCTTTTGTAGCAGTTCCATATTTCACACCCCATGAGTGGGATTCCCCGACCGCGCATGCCTCAAGACTGGAAATCCCCGCCTGAGCTCAACGGACCTTTAAATGATCCGCTGAATTTTCTGTCCCACCCACTACAATTCCCGCAGCGGATGAGATGGGGGCAGCACAGTGGCACAGTTGCCTCACAGGTTCCTGGCTTGGGTCACTGTCTGCGGGGAGTTTGCACATTCTCCCCGTGTCTGCGTGGGTTTCCTCCGGATGCTCCAATTTTTTCCCACAGTCCAACAATGTGCAGGTTAGATTGATTGGCCAGGCTAAATTGTCCTTAGTGTCCCGGGTTGCATAGGTTATAGGGATTAGTGGGGTAAATATGTGGGATTATGGGGATAGGGCCTGGGTAGGATTGTTGTCAGTGCAGACTCGATGGGCTAAATGGCTTCTTCTGCACTGTAGGGATTCTATGATTTTCGGCCCATATGTCTCCTCCTTGGAAAAGTCCTTGCTGGTTACTGAAGAGCAATTATGGAACAAAATCAGTGTTTAAAATTGAGGTGAAGCTGAAAGCCTGGGCACGACACATCAAAATACAACAGTGAGAGTAAAAGCAATATTGCATCTAATAGACCAAAGGAGAGGTTAGGGCTACAATCAAAACTTCAATTTATGTTATTTAGTTTTGCAATAAGAATTGACTAATACTAAAAGTGGGAACCAGTTAGCTTGGTTGGCTACGTGGCTAGCAAATGTTTCCGAATAATCAGCAGCGCAGGTTCAATTCCTGTTCTGGCTGAGGTAGACTTGGGACTTGCCTCCTTACCTTGCCCCTGAGTGTGGAAGGCAATGACAAACCACCATGAAAAAAGCTGCCAAGAAAACAGCTCAGGATGAAGCAGCGGGAGACAATGAACCAAGGACCTGCCTTGGGACAGTGCATCAATGAATGAAATACTAAAAGTCATCATTGGTCTTTTAAAAGTACTTTTTTTTCATGTGCTTGAGCTGATGGAAGTACAAAACCATTGAGAGTAAGAATAACAATCATAGATCACTCTTTTGTAACAGTCCCAAGCACCCTTATTGCAGATGATGCATATCTATTTTGATGTTCGTTGGCAACTAGCCTGCTGTTAGTCAGCACATTACTTTTAGGACTGATTTCTCATTTTGTGGAATGCGTCTTACCCTTTCTCCAGGATATCCAATCATGCCTGCATCACCAGGATCACCAGAAGGACCAGAGAAACCCTAAAAATGATTTTAAAAATCACATTATTTAACCTGAAACTTTATCAAACCCAAATCAGTCATAGTTATAAACAGTTCTACAAGTGGACAGCAGCTGTGACTATAACTTGCTAATAGATTTCATTTCAGGATTGGCAACATTCGTAAACATTTCATAACTCTTTGACACAGGATGTTTTAATGAGGTTTCCAGAACAACTGATGATTTAACTTCTCCTTAGTGTAACCATGGTCTGAAATATTATAGAATTGTCGAAAGTTCAATAACCAAATCACCATATTCAGGAGTGGCCATCTGAGATCCATGCCCAATTGAAACGTCCTTTACATGGATGTGTTTTGAAAAGTATTGCTGAAGCATTTGTGCAACTTTTCCTTTTTAACATTTACAATGATTTTAAAAAAACTTTGATCTCACCTCAGCTTATTCACCCAGGACAAATAACTCAGCCACGCAACATTTCATCTGTCCCTTGAGTGAATGTATGGAAGACTTATATTGCCACTAGAGTGTCCAGAAGACTTGTTTAACTATCTATTACTTTATGTCTGAAGCATTCTTTCTGAAATTAGTTCTAAATTGATCTTTGAGTAGCTTTAGCATATTCTCCATCGTCCTGCTCTCGTTAATTAAGTTGAACTAGTGTTCTGGATTTAACTAATTAATACATTTTGAATATCTCATATTTCTATCAGGTGGAACCTCCAATTTATGATTTAGCAATAGAATTCGGCTTTCAGTTTGCTATGTTTATTCCTGCTCTACTGTTGCTGTGTGTTTTTGTTGTCTTTTGTTCCACAGATGTTGTTAATTCTCACACTTTCAGTCTGTAAAGATCAGAAACATTTTGCCATGCTGTCCTGTTCAAAAGACCCAGATTGAACTGGGTACGTACACATCACTTCAGTCTCGAGTACAGCTGTGAAATGGGCCCCCCTGGAACACTTACACATAACACATTAATTTCCTAGCTATTTAGAGATAATACAACAATATATAACAACTGATTTAGCTGGCAGACAGCACTAGACTGCATGGGGGAGGTGAGAGGAGGAATGAAGAGACCGGGTGGGAGGGGGAGGGATGAAAAGACCGGGTGGGAGGGAGGGTTGTAGAGGCCGGGTGCGAGGGAGGGATGAAGAGACCGGGTGCGAGGGAGGGATGAAGAGACCGGGTGCGAGGGAGGGATGTAGAGACTGGGTGGGAGGGAGGGATGAAGAGGCTGGGTGGGAGGGAGGGATGAAGAGACCGGGTGAGAGGGAGGGATGTAGAGGCCAGGAGCGAGGGAGGGATGTAGAGACCGGGTGGGAGGGAGGGATGAAGAGACCGGGTGCGAGGGAGGGATGTAGAGGCCGGGTGCGAGGGAGGGATGTAGAGACTGGGTGGGAGGGAGGGATGAAGAGACTGGGTGGGAGGGAGGGATGAAGAGACCGGGTGAGAGGGAGGGATGTAGAGGCCGGATGCGAGGGAGGGATGTAGAGGTCAGGTGGGAGGGAGGGATGTAGAGGCCGGGTGTGAGGGGGGGGGGAAGGAGAGATTGGGGGAATGTTGATGAGTGGACCCAATTAGATCAGGGGTGATGATTGTGGATGGGTCCAGGGAAAGATTGAGGGAAATCTTTCCCTGGGGGAACTAGAGATCAGGTGAGAAGATTTCAGGAGGCCCATGTGTGGGTCCCTAATCCTAACTCTGTTAAGACCAGAACTAGACATATGTGAGATTGGTTGTGTTCTACTTGAGATTTCTTTACATGTTTACTTTCTACCCATCCCCAGCCCAAACTCTTTTTGGGTGTAAAATGTCTCCTGTCCTATCCCCATCACTGATGTCAAATCAACATTACAATAACAGGAGGCCTCAGTCGGTCTCTTTCTGAAATTGCAGATACGTGTTGCACACGATTGAATATCCATTAAAATTAATGAGTGAGAAATCATAGGCACACAAACATGACTTTTTAATAGACAGGTGAGGACTCCCCATAGGTGATGTATATTTATAAATTTCTCTTTGAGTGTTAAATTCACTGTGAATTCCAAATTCCTTCCAATTTCACTTTGAACTATATTCCTGTAAGATCTAACTGTAGTTTACACATGGCACCACACCTAGTTCCAATACTAACTTCCACTTGTCTGGAATAAATGTTATCAACAACTGCCTATTAACAAATATTATCTTGCTCTTTTCATATATCCTTAGTCATGGCAATGGACATTAAATCCAAGTCACTGCTATAGATCTGAAACTATGAGAGTTTTAGTATCAACCTCTAGGTTTCGGTCCAATAATTTTTACCTACAACCCATCTCAATCCTACAAGTGCTTTTGTTTCACCAGCTTCTTTTCTACTTCCATGTGGCATAGTGGTTAGCACTGCTACCTCACAGTGCCAGGGACCCAGGTTCGATTCCCATCTTGGGTCACTGTCTGTGCTGAGTTAGCTCATTCTCCCAGTCTCTGCGTGCCTTTCCTCCGGGTGCTCCAGTTTCTCCCACAGTCCAAAAGACATGCTGGTTAGCTGCACTGGCTATGCTAAATTCTTCCTCAGTGTACCCGAACAGGCGCCAGAGTGTGACGACTAGGAGATTTTCACAGTAACTTCATTGCAGTGTTAATGTACGCCTACTTGTGACACTAATAAGTAAATAAATAATTCCCTTCATTCAGTTTCTGCATAGGTTTCATGTGGAACCAGATTGAATGTTGTTTTAGGAAATCTAAGTACATTATATTGTATGGTAACTTTTTGCATGCTATTTTGTCCGGAAGATCAAAAGGTTGGCCCAGTAAGACATTTCAACAACTGATTAGTGCTGGTTACTCCATAAATGCGTTGTTAGGTAAACTCACTGGTGCTGGCAGCCTGTGTATGTTTAAACAGGACTGTCTGGAATGCACTACCTTGGAGGGTAGTGGAGGCAGGATGCCTCACATCTTTTAAAAAGTACCTGGATGAGTACTTGGCACGCCATAACATTCAAGGCTATGGGCCAAGTGCTGGCAAGTGGGCTTAGGTGGGCAGGTCAAGACATTTCATGCGTCGGTGCAGACTCGATGGGCCGAAGGGCCTCTTCTGCATTGTAGTAATCTGTGATTCTGTGATCTGATTAATTGTGGTACAGGAACTGGATCAAAATATTAGAAATAGGAGCTGAAGGAAGGCAAACTATTGTGGCTGCCCTTATTATTGAGGAACTTAGCTGAAATGCCAATGCCCATGGTAGAGCAATGTTGAAAAACATGACAGCATGAGGAAAAGTATTTCTAATTAGGTGAAGCTGTACAGGGCTGTTAAAATATGGTAAAAGTAGAAAATTGAGGGAAGCAAAATGTTGCACAGTTTTAACTTCAATGAATCAGAGCAACTGGCAGATTAATGAGCATCCATTTCAAAACAATGGACACACTGGGTGGAGGAATGTAAAGTGGCAGATTTGGAGGAACATGAGGATAAAGTTCAGATGACTGATATCCACAGTCATGACAGTGAAACAAAAATTTGATATTTGTACCAGAGAGAAAATGGAGACTAGAAATAGGAGAAAGATCATCTGGTGGACAAGTCTTTTCTTGTAACAAAAACAGAAAATGTTGGAAAATCTCCACAGGTCTGACAGCATCTGTGGTGAGAGAAAAGAGCCAACATTTCGAGTCTGGATGACCCTTCGTCAGATTCATTTTTTGTATCCTGGACAGGGGTGTGATAGAAGTACAAAAAGTGCTTTACAGAATAGAAACAATGTTCAAGCTTTGGATAGCTTTAGGCTTTCTTGAGTGTTAAATACCATTGAGGGGAAGAGAAGTGACTGAGATTCACAAAAAAAGCAAAGCTTTTTCAACAGCTTTTATTAAGAGATAGTACTCTCTCAGTTGGTGAGCTGAGAGGTGGGGTGGTATTGAATCAGGTGGGTGGGTGGTAGGTGGGGACAATGTCCCCTTCCCGCCTCTATTCTGATTAAGTTCATACCTCATTCCACTACCGCTATTATTAACCAGAACTAGGTGTCAAAGTTTGAGGATGAGGGATAAACGTTTTAGGACTGAGGTGAGGAGAAATTTCTTCACCCAGAGAATGGTGAATCTGTGGAATTCACTACCAGAGAAAGTAGATGAGGCCAAAACGTTGTCTGATTTCAAGAAGAAATTAGGTATAGCTCTCGGGTCCAAAGGGATCAAGGGAAAATCGGGATATTGAAACTGATGATCTGCCATGATCAAAATGAATGGCAGAGCAGGCTCGAAGGGCTGAATGACCTATCTTTAGTTTCTATGTTTTTATGTTTCGATGTTTAGCCTGAGGCTCGTAAGATCGCGCCCGAGGCCAATGGAGAATGCCGTTCTGCGAGCCTCGTCCAAACCGATTTCTGGGCTGGCGTCCCGGAAAATCAGGGCCATCAAGTGGAGAGCATGAAAAGCAAACTCTGGCCTCAGTGCTTGACTGAGGAAATGGGTGAGGGCCGCTGAAAACCAACCCCGCCCCCCCAAGCCCTTGCTCCAGTCCCCCTTTCCCTGTGACTCCTGACTGCACAAATTTTTCTCTCGCCATCACTCACATGGTACCTGGGTCTTTGGTAATCCTAGGCCTTTGGTGGGTAGCAACCAGTACCTCCCCAATGACATTGCTGAAAAGCTGCCGGCAACCTCTGCTTGGCTGGTGGCTCTTGGTGGTTCGTTGGGGGTCTTTGGTCCCAGAGAAGACCTGCTGCTGCCCAGTTAAGTGCCTGATTTGCACTTAATGTGGCAGGTCTCTCAAAAAGAGATGAAGCTGGCTGGCAAAACCCCCCTTCATCTCCATGAAACATTGCCCAATTTGGGAGCTTCATTTGAGGTAAGAGAAAATAATGCGGCCAAGAAGGTCAACTAGAGCTGGAGTAAGAGTGTATCCATCTAGGTTGGTTGGACTCGCAAGAGAAAAAAAACTTTGCAGACATTTCCTAATTTTAGTAAGAGGACATGCAAAAAGCAGAAAATAAAATTCTTCAGACTTTTCAAACTCTGCATCTTTGAGGACCTGAGTCAAACAAGTTGAGAATAACTTAAAGGCAAATCCTACCCTACGACCTCTTATCCCTTTTTGTCCTTCATTACCAGGAACTCCAGGTTCTCCATCCTCTCCCTAAATGATAGACAAATACAGGTTAACCAAAATGTTACATTGGTGCTACAAAACGTAAGGCAACAAAAATTGTGATAGTTACCTGTGGGCCAACATTTCCAGGGTTTCCTCGTCCTCCCTAAAAAAAATAATTTAAAAGCAGTCATTTTAGTTCATGCATATGTGAATTCTACCATCACTAATTCTATTAATTATTTTACACTGTAATGTTTAGTTATACCATATTATTAGTACCATTAGGTACAATATTAGGTATGAACTATTCAATCCAAGCTGTGGGTTGGAAAGGTTGATTTCCCTGATCATTGTACTGAAGAATGTTCACTCCCAGAGCTAAGGAAGTATGGACCAGAAATCCATTATGTTGAGTGTCCTCACACTTCAGAGGGTGGTGAATGTCTGGAACGAGCTGCCAGAGGCGGTAGTAGAGGCGGGTACAATTTTGTCTTTTAAAAAGCATTTAGACAGTTACATGGGTGAGATTGGTATAGAGGGATATGGGCCAAACACGGGCACTTGGGGCTAGCTTAGTGGTTAAAAACTGGGCGGCATGGACAAGTTGAGCCGAAGGGCCTGTTTCCATGCTGTAAACCTCTGTGATGCTATTCTCTGGGATCTTCATGGCTTCCCCATCAGGAACGAATGGAACTGGACGTCATGTCAATAAGGCTGGGTACGGGGGCTTTCCTTGTCTTTCTACTATTGTGCCCTCTTCTTCTGTTAGTTTGGCAGCCATTCATTTTCAGTGGCCTGCAAAGAAAGAAGCCATGTCTAAGGGGGGGTGGGGTGGTGCCAGGCAACAAGGACAACATTTAGCACTGCTCCCATCCTGCACGCGGGCGGATGGAAACCAGAAACATTGGCTCCCTCCATGAGCTTTAATTGTTTGGAATCTCTGACATTGTTCACAATTAAAGAAGGTAGATGTTGGTTTGTATCTATCATTATATGTCACCTTTAAGGATCAGTACGTCCATCACGCAAGCCAGCCTATGATCCATTGACTCCATCTACACTTCATGCTGCCTCGGAAAAGCAGCCAGCACAATCTAGAACCCCATTCACCTCGGACATTCTCTCTTCCACCTTCTTCAATCAGGAAAATGATACAAAAGTCTGAGCTCACACACTAACCAACTCAAGAACAGCTTCTTCCCTGCTGCCATCAGACATTTAAATGGACATACCATATGTTAAGCTGACCTTTCCCTACACTATGTGACTGCAACACCACATTCTGCACCCTCTCCTTTCCTTCTCCCCTATGTACCCAATGAATAGTGTGCTTTGACAGTATAGTGCACAAGAAATAATATTTTTTACTGTACCCCAATACATGTGACAATAATAAATCAAATCAAATCACTACATCAATATCTTATACATGAAGAAGTTATTCAGACCTTATTTATGAAAAAGTACTAAGCAGTTTGCTTTTTTTTCAATCTATGCATTAGTATGATAGTTTTTCAAGTTTTGACTATCCCATGGCCTAATTTAAGATGTGCACGGTGCTTTTCTCAGTATCCTGGCCAAATTATCCATGAATTTACAAACAGATTTATATCACTTACTGATTGTTATATGGAATCCAGGTAGTGGTCTATTGAGGGAGATGTCTTTTTATTGATTGGGTGTCACACTTGTCTTTTAACAAGAGTGACTTTGGCTGTACAGGGCTTAAAATAGCCTAAGGATGTGAAAGGTTTGATTTGATATGATTTATTATTGTCACATGTATTAACATACAGTGAAAAGTATTGTTTCTTGAGTGCTATACAGACAAAACATACCATTCATAGAGAAGGAAACGAGAGTGCAGAATGTAGTGTTACAGTCATAGCTAGGATGTAGAGAAAGATCAACTTAATGCAAGGCAAGTCCATTCAAAAGTCTGACTGCAGGAGAGAAGAAGCTGTTCTTGAGTTGGTTGGTACGTGACCTCAGACTTTTGTACCTTTTTCCCGACAGAAGAAGGTGGAAGAGATGTTCGGAGGGAGGATGTACTGGCAGTTTTGAATAAACTGAAGGTCGATAAGTCCCCTGGGCCTGATGAAATATATCCTAGGATTCTTTGGGAGGCAAGGGATGAGATTGCAGAGCCTTTGGCTTTGATCTTTGGGTCCTCACTGTCCACGGGGATGGTGCCAGAGGACTGGAGAGTAGCGAATGTTGTTCCTCTGTTTAAGAAAGGGAATAGAAATGACCCTGGTAATTATAGACCGGTTAGTCTTACTTCGGTGGTTGGTAAATTGATGGAAAAGGTCCTTAGGGATGGGATTTACGACCATTTAGAAAGATGCGGATTAATCCGGGATAGTCAGCACGGATTCGTGAAGGGCAAGTCGTACCTCACAAATTTGATTGAATTTTTTGAGGAGGTAACCAAGTGTGTTGATGAAGGTAGGGCAGTTGATGTCATATACATGGATTTAGTAAGGCGTTTGATAAGGTCCCCCATGGTCGGCTTATGATGAAAGTGAGGAGGTGTGGGATAGAGGGAAAGTTGGCCGATTGGATAGGTAACTGGCTGTCTGATCGAAGACAGAGGGTGGTGGTGGATGGAAAATTTTCGGACTGGAGGCAGGTTGCTAGCGGAGTGCCGCAGGGATCAGTGTTTGGTCCTCTGCTCTTTGTGATTTTTATTAATGACTTAGAGGAGGGGGCTGAAGGGTGGATCAGTAAATTTGCTGATGACACCAAGATTGGTGGAGTAGTGGATGAGGTGGAGGGCTGTTGTAGGCTGCAAAGAGACATAGATAGGATGCAAAGCTGGGCTGAAAAATGGCAAATGGAGTTTAACCCTGATAAATGTGAGGTGTTTCATTTTGGTAGGACTAATTTAAATGTGGATTACAGGGTCAAAGGTAGGGTTCTGAAGACTGTGGAGGAACAGAGAGATCTTGGGGTCCATATCCACAGATCTCTAAAGGTTGCCACTCAAGTGGATAGAGCTGTGAAGAAGGGCTATAGTGTGTTAGCTTTCATTAACAGGGGGTTGGAGTTTAAGAGCCGTGGGGTTATGCCGCAACTGTACAGGACCTTGGTGAGACCACATTTGGAATATTGTGTGCAGTTCTGGTCACCTCACTATAAGAAGGATGTGGAAGCGCAGGAGGGAGTGCAGAGGAGATTTACCAGGATGCTGCCTGGTTTGGAGGGTAGGTCTTATGAGGAAAGGTTGAGGGAGCTAGGGCTGTTCTCTCTGGAGCGGAGGAGGCTGAGGGGAGACTTAATAGAGGTTTATAAAATGATGAAGGGGATAGATAGAGTGAACGTTCAAAGACTATTTCTTCGGGTGGATGGAGCTATTACAAGGGGGCATAACTATAGGGTTCATGGTGGGAGATATAGGAAGGATATCAGAGGTAGGTTCTTTACGCAGAGAGTGGTTGGGGTGTGGAATGGACTGCCTGCAGTGATAGTGGAGTCAGACACTTTAGGAACATTTAAGCGGTTATTGGATAGGCACATGGAGCACACCAGGATGATAGGGAGTGGGATAGCTTGATCTTGGTTTCAGATAAAGCTCGGCACAACATCGTGGGCTGAAGGGCCTGTTCTGTGCTGTACTGTTCTATGTTCTATGTTCTAGAGAATATCCAAGGTGCGTGCGATCCTTGATTATGCTGTCTGCTTTGCCGGGGCAGTGGGAAGTGTACACAGAGTCAATGGATGGGAGGCTGGTTTGCGTGATGGATTGGGCTACATTCACGACCCTTTGTAGTTCCTTGCGGTCTTGGGCAGAGCAAGAGCCATACCAAGCTGTGATGCAACCAGAAAGAATGCTTTCTATGGTGCATCTGTAAAAGTTGGTGAGAGTCGTAGCTGACATGTCAAATTTCCTTAGTCTTCTGAGAAAGTAGAGGCGTTGATGGGCTTTCTTAACAATAGTATCGGCATGGGGGTACCAGGACAGGTTGTTGGTGATCTGGACACCTAAAAACTTGAAGCTCTCGACCCTTTCTACTTCGTCCCCATTGATGTGTACAAGGGCATGTTCTCCTTTACACTTCCTGAAGTCGATGACAATCTCCTTCATTTTGTTGACATTGAGGGCGAGATTATTGTTGCCGCACCAGTTCACCAGATTCTCTATCTCATCCCTGTACTCTGTCTCATCATTGATCAAGGTGCTATTAAAATGCAAGTCTTTTCTTTATCTGTCTGGTGATGCAAGTTTGGAATTGATTTAGCTTTACTGCAGACTCAGTTGACCAAAACCTGATCCTGGCAATGTTTTTTATCCAGGCAATTTGTTTCATTCATTGAAGCTTGAGGGATAGATCTGTCATGGAGATCCTTCTGTGCATTCAGTTTGAAATTCCCATTTCACATTGGATACTGCTGCCTGGACAAACACTGTAAAGCTTTGCAGTGGTCTGTTCTGTTAGGCTTTGTGTTTTGAGGCAAATAAACAAATAAGAACATTGCACACACATAGATTCATAAGCTTTGGTTCTTGCCAATGTGGATGGGGGTAGGTGAGATGTCTTGCTGCTTAGAGAGAGCATCCACCCGTGTTGACAAACAGAAACTCTGCCTGTGTGATTTTTTCAATAGTTTGAATTGGAGATTGAATAATGTTAATGTGTCACTGGATTTGTGCGCTAAATCTGGAACCATTGGATAAGTACATTCTCTTTACACCCCTACAGCTAAAGAATCTTGATATTAGTTTCTCTCTCCACTATTTTAGCAGAATACTTATCATGGTTGCAATAAATTCTTGTGCACTATTTAAACCATGTTCTTAATCTGTCATTTTAAGGAGTTTATGATTTGCTAAAAGAGTACACAGATAAAATCTTCAATCTTCAGCTGTTCACACTTTAGTATAGACACAAAATCCAATATCGTAGTAAGTTACATTTATCAAAATGTGCAAAATACTTTAATTTTATGCAGATTCATTGATTTATGACATTTGCAGAAGGATTTATTAAGCAGCAAGTGTTTAACAATGTGAGAATGCAAAAGAAAAATCTGTGCATGTCCATTAGCTGGCACTAGTGTGTACCTCCTGCACATCAACTGCAGCGTTTCAAGAAGGCAGCTTATCACTACTTTCCCAAGGACAATTAGGGATGGGCAACAAATGCTGGCCTAGCCAACAAAGCTCGCAACCCATAAGTGAATAAAAATACCTAATCCTACTGTGACATTGATCAGACAATTTGGAGCAAAGGTCAGAACACCAAATTCAGGGCATTATTAATTTTCCAGTGATTAATTTTCACTCTTCTAAAATTTGGAAGCATTGCAAATAATACTCTCTGACCTCCACCCTATATTCACCAGTCCGAATGATAATCCAGCAGGGCTCAGCACCATAAATTCAACTGTAATTTATATTTGAATTGTTTGCTGAATCCTTTACTTAAGGTCAACACAACAGCTCCCTCTGTAGGAATCACAATCAAACAGCATCACAAACTCAAGCTAAATGTTCAACAGTTAAAACTCTCAGGGGGCGCTAAGTTTGGTAGCCCGAGTATCCAGCAAGGGAATTGCAATGTATGATTAACCAACACCCAATAACCGCAGGTAGCACTCCAATTCCATGCTGCTTGCTGTACTAAATGATTACAGCATTCAACCAGTGCTAACCATGTTGTTGATTAGCTGAATGTACCAGCAAGACTCCAATATTATGAGTGTCTTGTATCAGTGGGAAATAGTATAGCATGGCGGAGCATGACCTCTGTCATTTTTGCATTGGAGGGAATGGTGCAAAGGAGGAGAGAAGTCTTGTATCTACCGGACTCCAAGACTTATGATGAACAGGCAGTGGAAGTCAGCCATACGGGTTGTTGTCAGGAGTCAAGCCCAGTTGATGTCAAGTGTGGCAGGAAATTAATGGAATCAGGGCAGGGGTCCTTGGATCTAATTGATGCACTATCAATCAAGCAAAGACTAGTTTGTATGCGAGAACAAATAGGCTTTTATTCGCAAAAGACTTGGAGCACACCCATGCTGATGAACTAGTTGGGAGCAGTCACCTTTATACCTGGACCAGGGCGGGGGAGGAGTCTCAGGCAGGGCCGGCAGGGGTATGCCCAGGCATGTCACACACACACACAGGCAATAAGCTTAACAGTGGTTTACCACACTAACGTCCTTGGCAGTTCTCATCTTGGAAATCTCTGCAATATTGGGATGGTGGGGGGGTCAGAAAAGGCTTGGTACCCAGAACCCATTCCAAAAATAAATGCCTATCAGTTCCAGAGAGTTGCAGGATGTAACCTTGATATTGACATCCCAGTCAATCCTGCTTCGTTCCATCCTGGGAATGGCTTGCATATTGATCTCTTAAACTGCAGTTTAGATACAAGAAAGAGATCAATTGATAGTCAGTGTTCTGAGGTCTCATTCAATTTCCTCCCCCACCTGATTTATACCACAAGTGTGTCCCAAGCCTCATGATTTTTGTCACCAAAATAATGTAACAATAGACTTGTTCCAGTGATAGAATGGAAGGCAAACCTTATTTAAGATTAGAGACTTAATTTCCCAGGCACTGCTATCATTTTTCAGTGTCAGAGGCACTGTGATTGAAACTCCCATTGGTAAGGTTTAGGGTCAAATGCTTGGTGCGTTCTTACAACATTTCGGGGGTGCTTCTCCCAGTCCTCTGCACTTAAGCGGAGACCATTTCATGGGCTCCCCGCTGGGCACCACGGCCTACGCGAGTCTCCGGCAGCCGGATTTCCAGCACCATCAGCTCCACTCCAGAAATCGGCATGGATCTGCATAATTTATTTAAGTGATCATTTGACTCTATTTTACATCCCATTAGCGAGCCCAGGACTGATGCATCTGGGCCCGCTAACATCTCCCTCCTGCTCGGAGTGGTTCACTCCAGCTGGTGCCCTGGCACTGCCCCAAGGGGCAAAGTGGCAAAGCCCGGGGGCTTCTTGGCACTGTCCACTGGGCCTTGGGCAGTGTCAAGGGGCAGGGCCTCTGTTTGGGGGGGGGAGGGCGCGATCAGTGGGGGTGGAGAGTCCTGCTGCCATTTTGCAGTCAGGACCTGTGGCAAAGGCAGGGAGACCAGCGATCTGGGCATGACTGGGCTGGGCATGGGGGAAGGTGGGGGGGGGGGGGGGGGGGGGGGGGTGACGGACAGCCTGCCGGGGGGGGGTTGAGACTGCAGGGGGTCGGTACTGCCAATGGGGAGAGGGGAATCGGGAGTTTGGGGCTGCCGGGTGGGGTGGGGAGCGAAGTCGAGGCGGGCCAGGGGGCGGGGGAGATCAAGGCTGGTCCGAATGTGTTTGCTGGGCTAGCGATAAGGCCATGGCGGGGTCAGAGGAGCAGGGTGGCCAGCGATTGAGCTGGCCAACGACCAGGAGGGCGGCAGGTCGGGGCTACTGCGCATGCGCCGATTGTGGTGCTGACAGATCAGCGCATGTGCAGTGACCCACTCAGCGCTATGCTGCCGGCATCTCCAGCAGGAATAGGGACCGCCCCCGGATTTTTGGAGAGATTTACGTTCGTGCACTCTGCAGTGCACAGAGTGTGGGAGATTCATTTTGAAAATCCTGCTGAAAAACCAATGGGATTTACTCCAGTTTTTACGTGAATTCAACACTTGGAATTTTTTGATGGAATCGCCCTCTTCCTGTTTATATGTAGACTTGAAATCATTCTATTATATACGGATGACTAAAACAGCACCCAGAGAAATGCTATACAAGCACATTAAACATTCACTTCTGAACAGAAAATATATTGTTCCTACTCCATTTGATCATTTCCCTCTCATTACTAGCAATTCCTGAAATGATAAGCTGATGGTCTTGTCGCTATAATGGGTTAAAGGGAAAAACCTGAGTATTAATCTGTGCATGACTATTGGCAAAACAAGGCAAAAATGTGGTCTCAATAACACTTCATTAGTCAAAAATATGTTTTCAAAAGCAAAATAAAAAGAACAGTTTTGGATCAAGAAATAGAATACAGGGTAAATTCAGTGCTTGAAAGCATCATGGGTTAGAGATAGGGCTACAATGCATCAAATTTCGATCTGCTGACCCATACATTTACTGGAATTTTGAACATATTCCATACATAACAATATGGTTACCTTTCTGCCTTTTATTCCTTTGAGTCCAAATCCATTTTTGCCATCTGTCCCCTATATAACAAGCAACATTTTCAACAATGTGGTTATGCAATTTAATCCAAAAAAAATTTATTTGACTTTTTATATTTCAAAATGTAGATTCAATCAAAAGCAAAACAGTTGCAATATATGCTTAAGCTCATCTTTTAGAATAATTAACTAATAGTGAATATGTCCAATGTCTTCAAGAAATCTTGCACTTCCGAGATTTCCAAACTATCCCACTCCAAAACTCACCCCGGTAAATATCGGGGTCTTTTATTCAGTGAGACAATTAGATTGTACAGGGCTGACCGATGTGAAATGCAGTGAAAGGATTGTCAACTAGTGTGGTGCTTGGGTTTCAATGGGTAGACATTACATGGTGGCACAGTAGTTAGCACTGCTGCCCCAGAGCGCCAGGGTCCCAGGTTCAATTCTGGCCTCAGGTCACTGTCTGCGTAGAGTTTGCACATTCTCCCTGTGTCTGCATGGGTTTCCTCTGGGTGCTCTGGTTTCCTCCCACAGTCCAAAGATGTGTGGGTTAGGTTGATTGGCCATGCTGAATTGACTCTAATGTCAGGGGGATTAGCAGGGTAAATGTGTGGGGTTATGGGAGTAAGGCCTGGGTGGGATTGTGGTTGGTACAGACTTGAAGGGCCAAACGGCCTCCTTCTGCACTGTAGGGATTCTACAATTGGGGCTGTTATACCTTCATGTGATCATACATTCCCATAGACTGGGCGCTATGTGTAAAAGACATAGGTGGAGCATGACTCTCCCAAATGCTACTCCATAGTTTACTAGGATTATTATTTAACATCTTATTTATTTCGAAAGAATTTCTCCTGATGAAAGAATTAAAGGATTAATTCACTGGTGTGTCAATACCATTGGGGAGCCATGCTTTAAAGGACTATGAGTTAATGATGGGGCTAAGCATTTTAGCACAATACTCCATCTTGTGCTCCCTAAGTGCAGAGTTCCCAGAGGGAACACAAAATCAGTGTATTTACTCAAAATACATACATGATCCAGGCTTGGCTGCAAGTTTCTTAGTTCTGATATGACATAGAACTCCTTAAGCACTTTGGGTTATATTATAGATGTCGATGCTTTACCAAAGCATTGTACTAAATTCTGTTTACCAAGTCATCAGTTTCATCCTAGTTAATTGTTCCATTCCAAAAAAAGATAAGGAAAATATCACTGAAATTTCTGGCTTGTCATTTAGTGTCCATACTTTTAAAACCTTACTATCTTTGCCACTGCAAATTATTTGAACTCTGATAGATTTTACCAATTATTTTAGTATGTATGAAGATAATCTAACATGTACTATTTTAAAGTTTCTAAGTTGACATGTGAATGTTGTACATTAAATATTACATGAACTTATTTATAATTAGGCTCATGTTTGGCATTCCGTTGCTCACTCTAAGACATGCATTGCCAGGTTACGTAGGTGTGACTCATTCATGGATAGTCCACCACAACCATTAGAGTGAAACAAATTTTAAGAACCTGAACCATAATTTCTCTGGAGATGCTGGTGATGGATTGGGGTGGGCACAGTAAGAAGTTTCAATTGCCTGGCTTGAGACAATTCACACTCTTTAACCTGTGATTATCCCCCTATCCACGCACACTGTTCATACCTGTAAAGCCTTGATTATCTGAAAGACTCACATTCCAACCATTCTTCACATTCTAATCTGAAATTATCTTGCAATTGTGTCTTTGCCTATATATGCTGTGTTTGAGAACTAACCTCCACTCACCTGATGAAGAGCAGCACTCTAAAAGCTCATAATTCCAAATAAACCTGTTGGACTTTAACCTGGTGTTGTGAGACTTCTTACCATAATTTCTCTGTCTCAGGACTAACAAATGAGATTTATTTTTAATCAAGGTAATAAAATCCATCCAGTGTAAATATTACATTCTGAAATTGGTCTTAAATGGCATGGTGGCACAGTGGTTACTCACACAGCGCCAGGAACCTGGGTTCAATTCTGACTTTGGGTGACTGTGTGGAGTTCGCACGTTCTCCTTGTATTCATGGATAAGGCAGCGGTTGGGCCTGGTAAGGTGCTCTTTCGGAGAGTCGATGCAGACTTGATGGGCCGAATGGTCTCCTTCTGCACTGTAGGGATTCTATTATCCTACCCTTTCTATATTGTACCCTTTATAGAGGATGGCACAGTGGTTAGCACTGCTGCCTCACAGCGCCAGGGACCCGGGTCCGATTCCTGGCTTGGGTCACTGTCCGTGTGGGGTTTGCACGTTCTCCCTGTGTCTGCGTGGGTTTCTGGGTGCTCTGGTTTCCTCCCACAGTCCAAAGATATGCAGGTTAGGTGCATTGGCCATGCTAAATTCTCCCTCAGTGTACCCGAACAGGTGCCTGAGAGTGGCACCGAGGGGATTTTCACAGTAATTTCATTGCAGTGTGAATGTAAGCCAAATTGTGACTAATAAACAAACTTTAACTTTTTGCTGTTTCCCATAGATGTTATTCTCCCAGAACTATTGGAAATAGAAAGTCACATTGCTACTGCAGCCCTAATGCTTGAACAAAAATGTACTATATTTTGGATTTCAGTATAATGTACGAAATAGCAGAATCAAGAATGTTTCTCCACATGATTAGTAACCGAGTTGGAGCTCTTCAACTTTATTTGTATTGCGCTTCTCGATCATTTGTGATCAATTATTATTCTTTTGCCAGAAAGTGTTTTGTAAGAAAGGATAAATTGAAGGAAAACAGAAAAGGCTTACCATCATCCCACGAGGGCCCCCTATCCCTCTCACACCTTTCTCTCCAGGGTTTCCAGGTGGGCCCTGTTAAATATTCCAAGAAACTAGTTACTAATACGAGTATATTCCAGGGAACATAAGGATACATTTTACAACTTAGCACTCTCAGCACAGGGCTTCATATAACAAAAGTACATAATTAGGAATTAGGTGTAAGATCTTGATAATCCTATTAATTTTTTGAATCAATAAAAATTCGGACCTTAGAGTTTGTTTTAATTAGAAGGGTTTTATACCTCAAAACTTTATAAAAGCCAGTACAGTTTATTAATAGCTCACAAGATTCTCTCTCCATAAACTCTTTCAGAAATGGCAACTCATCAATTGTATCCTATAACCTTTTCTTACCTCTAACATAATTCCTTACATAGAAACATAGAAAAACATAGAAAAACTACAGCACAAACAGGCCTTTCGGCCCACAAGTTGTGCCGAACACATCCCTACCTTCTAGACCTACCTATAACCCTCCATCCTATTACGCTCCATGTACTCATCCAGGAGTCTCTTAAAAGACCCTATTGAGTTCGCCTCCACCACCACTGACGGCAGCCGATTCCACTCGCCCACCACCCTCTGTGTGAAAAACTTACCCCTAATACCTCCCCTGTACCTATCCCCCAGCACCTTAAACCTGTGTCCTCTCGTAGTAGACATTTCCACCCTGGGAACATATACAAAAATATACAAAAATTGAAATCGCCACAGGTTGCCAACTGCAAAAGCTACAATGAAGATGTGATGGTGCAAAGTTCCAAATGATTAAACATTGTGAAATATTATTGAGTGAACAGACCCAGATGCAGCAGGGTTACAGTTCAATAATGTGTCTTTCTTATGAAGGAGAAGTCACCTACAAACCTGTCATGTCGATTGCAGAGGTTCCTGACCACAAGGCCAGTTTTGGCGGGGGAAGAGGGGTTTAACCCCAGGTTCACAGTGGAGTACACGCCCCCCCCCCCCCCCCCCCCCCCCCCCCGCCCCAGTGGCAATCAAAATTCTGCCCAAACTCTCTGGCCCTGATGGTATCTTTTCCCATTATAATAAATATAATGTTGTCAGCATTAGAACGCTTCAAAAATACTTCATTGACTGTAAGGCACTTTAAAACATCCTCAAGCCTTGAAACTCACTATGGCCAGAATCTTATGGCCGTTCACGCCTGCGGGATTTTCCCATCCCGCTGCAGTGAATGGAGATTTGGTTGGGCGCCAAGTTCCCCAACCTCGCTGCAGCGGGAGCGTGGCGTGAATGGCCGGTAAGATCACGCCCAATATAAATGAAATTATCTTTAAACTTAATTCCACTAAATACCAACATTTTTGGTCCCACCTTTCCTTCTCCTTCGAAATGTTTAAACATTCCTACTATCATCAAGAAAGGTCAAATTTATAATCGACACTATGGGGCGGGATTCTCTGGCCGCACTGGTCTAAAAGCCAGAAATTCCCACCCGACCGTCAATGGCGTTTCACATTCTCTGCCCCGCCCGCTAAAATTCCAGTGGCGGGCGGGATGGGAGAATTCCAGGTGAGGATTTTACGGCCTCAATCATCCAAAACCATAAAATCCTGCCCGAGGTCAATGGACCTTTCTATTCTCCGTCCCTCACCGGCTCCGATTCTCATGATGGGCGGGACGGTAAAATTGCAGCCTATGTCCAATTCATTGATAATCATGTTGTCTATGTTGAGTAAAGAGCAAATAATGATACTTACAGTTCTCCCTATGTGACCAAGATCACCATCTATTCCCAGAGGACCTGTCGCTCCAGCTGGACCCTAGCATACAAATAATATAGAAGTATCGATTATTGTGGCTTCATATTTCACAATGGCTAAGGAAATCCAAGTTAGAAACAGTTGTAATTCTTGAAGTTCACCTATATTTATCAAGGTGTGCTTTACAGATTGTAGGTTTAAAATGAAATGGAAATTCCTACAAATCATGAAGCAGTGACCTGTCAACATGATCATTGTTTTTGAGCATGATTGGGCTATTATCTCACTGATTCGTCTCTTGCAACAAGGGTTGGAGCAGCATAGAGTAGCACTACACTCCCAACGCAAATCAGGAGCAAGGACTAGGTCACGTTTGGGGTTGTTTCTGAGAATTCAAACACATCAGTTGCCAATGCAGGAATACCTTCCATTCTTTACTAGAGGATAGAGATCAGCAAGAGGATTAGCTGATATTTTCACTCAAGGGTCCCCCTGGCATTGAGTTAGATTGTAGCATTCTTGAGATCAGCTCAGCACAGAACTGCAATTGAAAATTGAGTCTTCATGGTTTGGGATTATATCTGGCAATGTACACAGACAACAACCTCTGTGAGAGTCTTAATTTCATGTTAAGGTTCAACCGAAGGGCAATCCACTCTATACTGCGCTAGCAATGCAGCGAAAGTCATTGCTGTCTTCAACTTTGATGTTCAGTGTTCTTCCTGACACCAGAAGGGACAATACATGAATCGGTTGCCACATGTAGGATATTGAAGCAATGCACCCACGAACATAATTTCCGTAGCATCAGGAAAGGCAGGTCAATTTTACTAAACTTTCTGCTTCCACCAGACCTCAGGGCACCACTAACAATAGCCATGTAGCTATTTTTGCACCCAACAACAATGCTGTTGTATACTCATATAGAAAGAAATATGGTTGTGGATGTGCAAATTTTATAATATCCACACTCACAAATGACATGTATTAATGCACATTACACGGTAAGCCTGATGCATTTATTCTAAGGCAAATGCACATGGTACATCTTGCTGAGGGAGCTGATAGTTCAGTTATTCAATATAGGTTACCCATTACACAGGAGACAGATGTCCATCAAACTAGTTAGGTGGAAATTTTGAAACTCGAGATGACAGCTGGTTGAAAGTATTACTCAGAGGCCAGGTATGAGAACATGCACTCATCACATCTCCACAGTGTAGTTTCTGAGATTCTACACATGCAGCTCATGCACCTGTCATTTGTAGTTTTTGTGTCATTTATTAAGCCTTTTATTTAAGCATATCTGGCCTGGGGGCTTTCCCCCGGTTCAGTAGGTTTATCCAGTGAATCACTGAGTATGAAGAAGAGGAAGATCTCAACTTTAATCCCTGATCTGTGCTAAATTAGCTAATCTCAATCAGGGTGACAGTAGGTTGGATTATAATCCTTGGGGGAGGCAGTGGTGTAGTGGTATTGTGACTGGACTAATAATCCAGAGGCCCCGGGTAATGCTCTGGGGACCCGGCTTCGAATCCTACCACGGCAGATGATGAAACTTGAATTCAATAAAAATCTGGAATTAAAAGTTGACCACTGTCAATTGTTATAAAAACCCACCTGGTTCACTAATGTCCCTTTAGGGATGGAAATCTGACACCTTTACCTGGTCTGGTTTACATATGACTCCAGATCCACAGCAATGGGGGTGATTCTGAAATGCCAAGCACTCAATTCAAGGGCAATTAGAGATGGGCAGTAAATGCTGGCCCAGCCAGCGATGCCCACGTCTCCTGAACAAATCAAAAAACGGACTTAATACATTTCGGCTGGAGAGAGGGGAAATACAGCCAGTGTTCCTGTTTATGCCCATTGTTCCAAAATTCCTGCTGGCAAGTATATATGTAGGTTAGATGAAGACAGGATTAGCTCCACAATGACATTTCCAACTATCATCTAGCCTGTGGATATTTACTGTTATCATTAAAGCATTAATAATTAGCAGTAGAGTAAGGTATCCCAACAAAAAAGTAATGATCCTCACTGGTAATGGAGAGAAGGGAGAAACATTGACATTGGAAGAGAATGCAAGTTAAAACAATGCAAATTTTGGGAGCCTCAAGCCAATTTGGAGGTGCACTAGATCAAGACTCGATTATGGAAATGAACAGAAAAGAAGAAAAATCTCTTTAATCAAAAAAATAATTGAAACCAAATTTTAAAATTCATCCCTGGACTGTTAGCGGAGTGAATTCTGTTTAAGTGTTAAATGAGTTGGTTACCTGCAGTTGTGACGAAAGTCCATCAAACAAAAAAAATCCAGCTCACAATTACAGCTTATTCAGTACCAATTCTTGCCATTGGATGTCACTGTTGTTCCAAGTGAGAGGTTCAGTGCCAAAGTCCAGAACACGGTGTTGCCTTGAGCAGTATCCTTCACTGGGACACAGAGCCAAAGTTTCCAATTTACAGATAGGACAGGACTCCAGGCAATATCATAATTTCTGGCATGGATATCAGGGCACCTGACTCATGATCTGTTTGACTATTCCATCCATTCAAAGGGCGGTACGGTGGCACTGCTGCCTCACAGCTCCAGGGACCCTGGTTCAATTCCAGCCTTGGGTCACTGTCTGTGTGGAGTTTGCACGTTCTCCTCATTTCTGCGTGGGTTTCCTCCGGGCGCTTTGGTTTCCTCCCACAAGATGTGTGTTAGGTTGATTGGCCGTGCTAACTTGCCCCTTAGTGTCAGGGGACTAGCAGAGTGAATACGTGGTGTTTACGGTGATAGGGTCTGGGTACGATACTCTGTCAGGGAGATGGTGCAGGCTCGATGGGCCAAATGGCCTCCTTCTGCACTGTAAGGATTCTATGATTCTATGTAAAAGCCCACAACAACCTCTGACCCAGCCACCATTTAGGAGTATTTTCACTGCATGTTCAGCTGACCCATCTCTGCAGAGCCTCTTGCTACCTGTCTGAAACTTGTGTTTCTTGTCAATGTCATTCATATTTCACCAGAGAACCTCTTGTCAGTTCACGTTGTGCTCTGTTCCCAGATCAGTGTGAGCACTCGACTACCTGAACCTAGGAGTCGACTGCTTCTGCAACCAATCCCTTGTGCTGCAACTTACTATCTCAGTGGTATTTTCCACCCCCCACCCCTCGGTTCCTCCAGTCATTTTCACCCCTCTCAGTATCTCTGCTTCCTGTTCATTTTCATAATCCAGTGCACCCCCAAATTGGCTTGAAGCACTTAAGTATTTTTTGTCCAGGCTATGGAAATTTTGAATTGAAATATTTTAATCTCTTTAGAATCAATGTGAGCAGCACTCAGGGAGTGAACAGAATAATACTGTGCCCTGAGGCAAACAGATGTGATTGTCGCACAGCATGATTGTAAACAGACCTTCATAACCATTTAGGTTCTAAATTATTCTGTCGTCTCCTTTACAATGGCTCAGCGGAATGATTTGCACAAATCTGACCTAAGTTTGCACAAAACCTCTTCATTACGGACACACTGAGACTCGGGTCCATTACAAACCTGTCGACCTCGAGCTCCCAATTCTCCCTTCCGACCTGGAACACCAGAAGAACCTGGTGTACCCTGCAATAAAAAAAGGAGTGTCAATAATTGTTTGTAAACTAGGGTAGATATGTTTTTAAGGCAGTAACTATCCATCCGGGTCACGGCTTGTTTTATCAATGGGAATTCCATCAACGGTCATCATACCCTAAGCAGAATGTCTGCTGTCATCCAGCAAGATTAAAACCAGCTAAAGATTCATTCTATCACACATTTTGGAGCTCTCACCCAGTTAGGAAACTCAGTATGGTGGATCATCAGTAAAACCCTGTGTGGCATTCATTTTGAGGGGGTCCCTTCTCACAAGTCCCAAAACAGGCTCAGTCAGGTTGGATTATATCAAATCTGACACATTTCTGGAGTCACTAATTATTATTCTGTTGCAAACGTTACCTAAGAATCATTTCATGCATCATTAAAAACAGTGTAAATTCCTGTTTCTGTACCTGGAACCCGGCCATGAAGTTGAAAATATTTCTATTTAGCTTTTTTGAACATGACTAGATTATTGAGTGAGGCAGGCGATTCAGTACAGGCTGTCTTAACTCAAATGGATTCATTCATTAAACGCTATTAAATCGTGGTGCATACTAAAGGGTCAGTGGGATACAAAAAAGAACCCATCATGTAGCTGTTAGGTCAGCAAGCAGCATTAACATAGATGAAGCTTCCATTCACCATTACTGCTCCTGACAAAGCAACATTTTATAATGACATTTTTCTGTGTGATTAAAATTTCTAATGTTCCAAATAAGAGTTTAAACAGAACTAATATGCATTCCATGACAATAACAGCACACTTCCACCACAGTATCATTACCTGTGTACTCATTCCCCAAATGGGCTCCCAATAGAACATTTAAATTTCTCATTCACTTTTTCAAATCCCTCCATGGTCTCACCCCTCCCTAGCCCAGTTTTCTTCCTTAGCTTTAAGCTCTCGGAGATATCTCTACTCCTAATTCTGATAGTTCGCATCCCTATTTTAATAATTTCACCATTCTGTGTCTTCAGCTGCCCAGGTTCTAAACTCCAGAATTCTCTCTCTAAACCTCTCCTCCTTTAAGACATTTGTTAACACTTTAAAAGGTTTGGGTCGCCATTATCATTTTATGTAGCGGCGTCTCAAATATAACAGCACGGTGGCACAGTGGTTAGCACTGTTGTCTCACAGTGCCAGGGACCCGAGTTCGATTCCCGGCTTGGGTCACTGTCTGTGTGGAGTCTGCACGTTCTCCCCGTGTTTGCATGGGTTTCCTCCCACAGTTCGAAAGACATGCTGCTCAGGTGCATTGGCCATTCTCCTTCAGTGTACCCAAACAGGCGCCAGAGTGTGGCGACTAGGGGATTTTCACAGTAACTTCATTGCAGTGTTAACTAGTAAGCTTACTTGAGTGATGAAAGAGCAGCGCTTCAAAAGCTTGTGCTACCAAATAAACCTGTTGGACTTTAACCTGGTGTTGTGAGACTTCTTACTATACAGAAGGGCTGCAAATTTAACACTCAAGTGCTGATTAGGAGTAGTTTTCATGGAGGGCTGTAAGTTGCTTCCATGCACACATGTCACACTTCAAAGTTTGGAGTGAACCAGTTGACTGACAATGGCATATATCAGAATAGCTCAAAGACAAAGGAAGATCGGCCTGAATGTTTTTATATGAGATGTTGTAGATCCTTAAGGTAGAGTGGGAGAGGGACGTTCTGTACCTGGAGTGAGGGGGTCACAGAGACAAATAATGTGACATTGTGAGGAAAATTTGCCGAGCAGGTCCCAATCTGCCCCCAGGAAATGACTCCATTGCCAGAAAAAATACAATGATTTAATACAAATGGTCAAGATCCCACCTCACAAACACACTTCCCAATCATTACACAATCAACAGCATTACAATCTCAACATATTCCATCTGTATACACCAATCTTGTCCAAGATACGACCCATGGGTAAGAAGCCCCTCTATGTGGTTCCTGAGGCTGCCTTCTCTGATTGGCTGGATGCTCCCAGCAGATGGGACTTCTGCCCTGGGGTCCTTGATCCCAGAGGAAGGCCCTCCTGTCAATTGCCCGAGTGACACAAAATGCTGTGGTCCTTCAAAAAGAGGTGACGTTGGGTTCTCGCTGGCTCACCAGCAGCGGCCAAGACCCCATCGTGTCTACAACATTTGGCCAATCTTGTCCACCACTATCTCTGCTGCAGGCACCGGCTCAGAGACCAGAAGTTTACAGACTGGTGTAGAGCACGATTCATGGGACATACTGGGCACTATTGAGCAGCAGTTATACTCGGTGGAAAGGACAGGACAAATGCTACCTTGCCAGGTGCCAAGGGTATATATTAGTTCCCCTTTAGAAAAATCAGACTAAAATCGAACAGAGCTGCTATAGTTAACACATTAAATACTTGGTGCATGGATAGCCTGCCTGAAAGTTACTAGATAAGACTAGGCGAGGGATGGAGCAGTTCTCCTCCAGCCTGACCTGTTACTTGATGCAGAGTCTGGAACCCTCCTCTTGAATGTGGAAAGGCTGGTCAGTTGTCCAATGACCTGTTGAGGCCAACATCACGGCAGACACACTGAGGTCACAGCTTTCATTGAACTCATAGCAGCTTGCATGAAATGACAGGATATTGCAATGGAAACACAAGTGGTTGTCATGTTGTTTCTGGGCTTATTGGTTGAAAAGTCTCAGGGAACGATTCTCCAGCCCCGTGCACCCAGGCGCAAATGGTGTTATGGCCGGAGAATCTCATGAGAGGAACCATTATGCGATTTGCACCGGGGAGATCCCCTTTTGGGATTCTCCCTGACAACCCCCCCTCTTCTAGCTGTTTACACCCCCACGCCCTCCGCGACAATCTGGTTCATGCCGACCCACCGGGATTCTCACCAGTTTTCCTCCCAGGAACAACACTTCGAAATGTTTTGGGAGAATTGCGCCCTCAGTGTCACAGTTGCTCACAGATCAATCCTCCAGCGAATCAATCAACTGGCAGAACAGATATATGGAATTAGAGACAAGGGAATCAGGGATCAGAAAGCTCCTAGTCTCACTCCAGATAGTAACATTCTTGCTTCCCAATGATTCTGCATCCTTCCCGCCCCCCACCTCCCCGTCGCTGCCCCTCCGCCACTGCCCTGACACCCACCAAAACTGCTCAAGCCCATGTTGAGATGGCACAGTCTGAGATGGAACCTCATTAATTAAATCTTTCCCCTCTCACCTTAAACCTATGCCCTCTACTTTTTGACACTCTTACCCTGGGGAATTCATCTTATTTATGCCCCTCATGGTTTTATAAAACTCCAGAAGGTCACCCCCTCATCCTCCTACGCTCCAGGGAAAAAAGGTCCCAGCCTTTCCAGCCTCTCCAGCCTCTCCTTGTAATTTAAACCTTCCAGTCCTGGTAACATCCTTGTAAATCAATTTTGCACCCTTTCCAGTTTAATAACGTCCTTCCTTTATCAAGGCGAGCAGAATTGTACGCAGTACTCCAAAAGTGGCCTTACCAATGTCTTGTATAGTTGTAACATAATGTCCCAACTCCTGTACTCAATGCTCTGACTGATGAAGGCAAGTGTACCAAGAGCCTTCTTCATCAACCTGCCTACCTGTGACTCCACTTTCAAGGAACTATGTACTTGCATCCCTCAGTCTCTCTGTTCGACAACACTCCTCAGAGCCCTACCATTAATTGTGTAAGTGTCTTACAAAATGCAATACCTCACATTTATCTGAATTTAACTAAATTAAGTAAAATAATGACAGGTTAAATGTTCGAAAATTAATAAATGCTCCACAAACCTTGAGATTATTTTCACCTTGGGATAACATTCAGTTGAGTAACTCACTGAAATATTATTAAAGCTACAGCATGGAAAAATAGATAAACATTGAGCTTAGACAATGTTAATGTACTTATCGAATCACTACTGATAACAACCTGCGGGCCTCGGATTCCCAGATCTCCTTGAGGTCCTTGATTACCATCATTTCCTTTAGCACCCTACATGTAAAGATAAGTATTATTTAACGATATGAATATAGTGGTACTTCAATTACCATCTTAAATAAAGAGATAAATAAGGGCATAATCAGTGCATAATCAGTAACCACATGTCCCATTGCTGAGACTTGTTTTCAATTGTCAGTATGTATTCCCTCCCAGCCATCTACCTCAATATGTATTCTCTCCCAGCCATCTACCTCAATTGTTCACCAGCAATGATGTGGCAGCAGATGCCTTCTATTAAAATAAATTGTCAAAACACTTTTAAACAAAATGTCTTTGCTAATTCTGAGATTCCCTGGCTCAAGCTACTTCTTTCACTCTTCCTGTTCACAATACCAGCATTTATCTGCAATCACATGGTATGTAAAAGCTAAGCTACTGTGAATAAAATAAAATCTTACCTGTGCACCCAGTTGTCCTCTCTCACCATTTGCACCCTAAACAAAGTGAAAATGTTCTTTTAAATCTGTTATTCTTATCAGATTAAACTTTTGAAAATTAATAGACATTCCAATTTTTTTGTCTATAAATATAGGGAAGAGATAAAATTAAATTAACTTGTAGGAATATTAGGCTTCCAATTCCATCCCAAAACTAACACCTCTGGAGTCTCCCAAAGATTCAGTCTTGGTCTCTACTCTTCATCTCCTTTATGCTGTTCCTTGGTGACATTATCTGCACTTATGGGATCAGCCTTCATATGCACTTAATGGCATCCTCTCCCCCTGTTCACCACCCACCCATGCTCTTCAGTACTTCCCTTGACCTCTTCAGTAAGTTGGCCATCAGTCTGTTTTTCAAGCACCCGGGCTTTAATTCTGTTCTGGTGTTGCTGATGGCAGACCCCTGCTGTGGGTTTCCTGGCGGCATGGGGTGCAATCAATGGGAAATCCCTTTGACAACGGCAGGACCTGAAGATCCCACCATTGGTAAATGGCGCAGCACCTCCTGCCACAAGAAACACGCTGCAGAGAGGCCAGAGAACTTCCCTCCACCTCCAGTCATGGATGAATCACATTTTCCTCCGGTAAGCACAGGGAAAAGTGAAGCCATCACCTTTGGCTTCTGTGTTCGCACCAACACATCCACCTACTTTCGTAGCCACTGTCTTATGCTGACGCAAAAGGACAAACCTTTGGGACTAATCAGAGGCAGGACCATAAGGAAAAGACCGCCAAGTGGCATGTTTTTGTTTCTGCCCTTCGGAATTTTCACAAGGGTGTTAGTGGGCCCTGGAATAAATCCACCCCTAATAAGGAGGTAATTGACAGGATTGTGGGTTATTAGGAGCATACGTCTGGAAAGTTTTTTTTTAATTTTCCGGGAGGTGGCTGGACCTTAGCTGCAATTGAGTTGTACACCAGCTGTGTGGAGGAATAAACCATGAGCAAGAAGACTTAAAAGGGAAGTAAAATGGGTTAGTCTCCTTTAAAGTTCATCATTAAATGCTGAAGCATGAGTGGTATCTGTGTTTATTCATGTGAGTCATGGCAGTGCTGTGCTGCAGCCTGTAAATACTTTTGAAGTAATATGTTTGACGGGTTTGTACTTCTGCCAACTGGCAAGCTGTCAAGTAAAAGTTCAACATTGTAAATGTGAAAAAGTCTTCAGAGAAACTATAAAGATTCATGAAATGGATAAAATGGTAGAATGCTTTTTACAAGATTGGAAGTGTAGCCTAGAATGATAACAATGTCTAATCATTGAAATCTTTCCCAATATCTTTATGTATTCTAGTATGTATTCTATTAAGATAGAACTTTTCCAGTCCTGCCCATCACAGGAATCTCCTCAGGGAGGACAAAATATTTGACAGAGCAGAAATTCTTGCCCTGCAGTTCTGGTGTGTGTTTGTTTAATTGGGATATTTCATTGGCTCTTGGCTGCAATTGAACTGCCTAATCGTTTCACAACTGCTTGACTCTGTTCACAGTTGATTCGAAGAGCCTGCTTGCAAGTGTTAATATGTACACTGAGGGTGGGATTTTCCACCTTTCCTGTCATTGGGAGGGTTGGTGAGCTGGTGGGGGTGGTGGCTGATTGTATACAGTCCTAAAACATCTAAATTACTTGACTTTAAACATGATTAGACATTAATAGCTATATTTTCTAATTTGATAATTTAATTGAAACAGTAAACTAATTTATGGTCATATTTCATTTTAAGTAAAATTAGTTAAAGGATGAAATTGTATCAATAATTGTCAAATTGAAAACTTGTCCCCAGTTTGAAATGTTCTCTGGGTAATTAAACTCCTTTAGTCAAGCCATAAGACCATCAGACATAGGAGCAGAATTAAGCCACTCGGCCCATCGAGTCTGCTCCGCCATACAATCATGGCTGATATTTTTATCAACCCAATTCTCCTGCCTTTTCACCATAACCCCTGATCCCCTTATTTATCAAAGCTATCTTTTCTGTTTACATTGGGACTGGATCAGTAAATGTGAAATAATGATTTTGATTTAAAAAATAATAATTTGGATGAGTAAGTTTTATGGAACTGCAGTGAACTCGACGAATGTAACAGAGACTTGCTTACAAGATTTCCGACATCACCATGTTTTCCTGGATTACCACTTCTTCCTGCATCGCCCTGTAAAATAATGTTTCACTGTTATTGGTTTTAGAATTATCAAGTCTGTGAATGAAAATGACAGCTCTCTATAAATTATTAAATAGATTCTTAGAAACACAAAGCTAATGTACCACTTGACCAGGGTTTCCTCTTTCACCCTTTGGACCTTCAATGATGCTGCTGGTTCCAGGTTCACCCTTTGACAGAAACACAGAAAAAGTCATAAAACCTTTGCCAAAAAAAAGACCATTGGTAGACAGTTTGCTAAAATACAGCGATCCAAATGATTCATCAAATGGTGTTAGTTCTGGCAAGCACTAATTACAGATACAGCATGAATAATGCATTTTGTGGATTTCAAGAAACTATTCAAACCAGGATTGTGTGCATTGTGACTTAGCTACTGTAGGTCAGCAAGATCGGTGCTGGTGTAGGGTTCTCAAAGTGGTCAACATACTGACGATCAGTTAGAGGCATTTACTGTCCCTATTTCCCAATGTATTTACACCAATAATCTCAAATTTCTTAACTCAGCCGAATCTGAGTTGAGGAATGCTAAACAGAGAGAACAGGGTTATCATTCCACTCAACTGTCATTTCCATTGATTCAACCATTCCCTTTTAGTAGTCATTTGATAGTGCAGTACTTGATGGTTACTGAAAAAATAGACTTTTTTTGTTGAAGCTTTTTTGTCTTACATTCATCAAAAATATCAAATGTAAAGGGAACAATATTTTATACTATTTGAGAAGAGAGTGCAAATTGGTTGACAAGTGGACTTTGATTGGTTGGGGCATTGCCACTGAGAATGCACTAGTTGATGGTGACTAACAGTTAACTGTCAAGCATCATTTGAAATTTTAAACCAAGCAGCTTGACTCTAATTGGCCAAGGCATTACCCTGAGGAATGAACCAATGAATGGCCTTCACTTATTTTGTTTAGCTGAACCAAGTGCAATATCAGTACACATTCTTTTTTTCTTCAAAGAACAGGGCATATGTAGCTTCTAGTACACATAAATATGCCACACTACGAACCTAACTACGAACAATCAGCTTCTCTGATCCATTCCAATGCATTTCCACCTCAAACAATTAATACCACTATAAATGCAGTGATAGAACGTGTGAGAAATACAGGTTGGAGATGGCCATTTTGTGTCCTCAAATGCAACCTTGTTTTCTTGTACTGAATTGTATTTATTAATGCACTTTTGGAGTTGTTTCAGGACCTCTGTTGTTCATACCACTCATGACTAAGGACTAGGTATTCCATAGACAAATCAGAGGTCAGGTCAGGCCCATGGACCTTCATGATTTGTTACAGAGCAGATTACAGGCATTTCGAGGTCTCATTTTCAATATCTGCTTGTGACTCCACACCCTCAAAATATCTCTCACATTGTTCAAGATTACTGCCAAATTCCTCAATGGAACAGAAGTTTCCATATCTTTCCCAGCATCCAACTTTTGGAAGTTGAAAACATGCACAGAAAGAAACTCACAATGTGCTCAATCTGTGCTTACTTTAGGCTATATGAAGTCCTTGAGATGTTAGTGATTTTGATAAACCCATATTTACTACACATCTCTAGTTTCTCTGAGAAGGTGATGTTGGGTCTTCTGCTTGGACCATTACAGTCCTTATTGGTGATGAGTTAGGTGGAAGCTTCCCAAATATAGTCCCAGTGATTATGAAGGAATGGGGATAGATATCCTAGTCAGGATGTTGAACAATGTGGAGGGGAACTTATAGATGATGGTGTTTAACAACATCGTTATTCTTCTCTGAAATAGAGGTTTCAAGGGAAGAACATGGTGTTGAAGTAATAGTGCACTTTATAGGTCATACACAGCACAGTCACAATATGTCAGTGTTGGAAGTAGTGGATATTGGGTGTCTGGAACAGTGAACAAGCTAAGAGCTCTATTCTTAGTGCTGCCAAGCTTCTACATGCTGCTGCAGCTACATCCAATGAGGCAATTGGTACACGTTGCACTACAGTGCCGACTAATTGAGTCTTAGAACATAGAACATAGAACAGTACAGCACAGAACAGGCCCTTCGGCCCACGATGTTGTGCCGAGCTTTATCTGAAACCAAGATCAAGCTATCCCACTCCCTATCATCCTGGTGTGCTCCATGTGCCTATCCAATAACCGCTTAAATGTTTCTAAAGTGTCTGACTCCACTATCACTGCAGGCAGTCCATTCCACACCCCAACCACTCTCTGCGTAAAGAACCTACCTCTGATATCCGTCCTGTATCTCCCACCACGAACCCTATAGTTATGCCCCCTTGTAATAGCTCCATCCACCCGAGGAAATAGTCTTTGAACGTTCACTCTATCTATCCCCTTCATCATTTTATACACCTCTATTAAGTCTCCCCTCAGCCTCCTCCGCTCCAGAGAGAATAGCCCTAGCTCCCTCAACCTTTCCTCATATGACCTACCCTCCAAACCAGGCAGCATCCTGGTAAATCTCCTCTGCACTCCTTCCAGCGCTTCCACATCCTTCCTATAGTGAGGTGACCAGAACTGCACACAATATTCCAAATGTGGTCTCACCAAGGTCCTGTACAGTTGCAGCATAACCCCACGGCTCTTAAACTCCAACCCCCTGTTAATAAAAGCTAACACACTACAGGCCTTCTTCACAGCTCTATCCACTTGAGTGGCAACCTTTAGAGATCTGTGGATATGGACCCCAAGATCTCTCTGTTCCTCCACAGTCTTCAGAACCCTACCTTTGACCCTGTAATCCACATTTAAATTTGTCCTACCAAAATGAATCACCTCACATTTATCAGGGTTAAACTCCATTTGCCATTTTTCAGCCCAGCTTTGCATCCTATCTATGTCTCTTTGCAGCCTACAACAGCCCTCCACCTCATCCACTACTCCACCAATCTTGGTGTCATCAGCAAATTTACTGATCCACCCTTCAGCCCCCTCCTCTAAGTCATTAATAAAAATCACAAAGAGCAGAGGACCAAGCACTGATCCCTGCGGCACACCGCTAGCAACCTGCCTCCAATCCGAAAATTTTCCATCGACCACCACCCTCTGTCTTCAGTCAGACAGCCAGTTGCCTATCCAATCGGCCAACTTTCCCTCTATCCCACACCTCCTCACTTTCATCATAAGCCGACCATGGGGGACCTTATCAAACGCCTTACTAAAATCCATGTATATGACATCAACTGCCCTACCTTCATCAACACACTTAGTTACCTCCTCAAAAAATTCTATCAAATTTGTGAGGCACGACTTGCCCTTCACGAATCCGTGCTGACTATCTCGGATTAATCCGCATCTTTCTAAATGGTCGTAAATCCCATCCCTAAGGACCCTTTCCATCAATTTACCAACCACCGAAGTAAGACTAACCGGTCTATAATTACCAGGGTCATTTCTATTCCCTTTCTTAAACAGAGGAACAACATTCGCCATTCTCCAGTCCTCTGGCACCATCCCCGTGGACAGCGAGGACCCAAAGATCAACGCCAAAGGCTCTGCAATCTCATCCCTTGCCTCCCAAAGAATCCTAGGATACATTTCATCAGGCCCAGGGGACTTATCGACCTTCAGTTTATTCAAAACTGCCAAGACATCCTCCCTCCGAACATCTATTTCCTCCAGCCTATGAGTCTTGTAGATGGTGGAGTGGCTTTGAGGAACATAGGAACAGGAGTAGGCTAATTAGCTCTCAAGCCTGTCCACTGTTCAACTTTTTCATGGCAATCTGTATCTTTCATAACTCTTGCCGACCAAAAATCTATTAATTTCAATTTTGAAATTTTCAATTGGCCTAACCACAATCATTTTTGGGGGTGGGGGGTGAGATTGCCTGTTCTTTTAATAAGTTCCCCTAACATCCAGGTGCAGAAAGAGTACAAGAGATCATGAGTTGGCTGAATGCTTTACTACTGGTCGAAGGAGTGCATTGGGACGAGTACTTTGGCCATGCACGTAATGTCATTGAACCTTTTTTGGCACTGAGTGACATTTTTTTGGGTTAAAAAGGTCTCGATGCCTGCCCCTTTCCTCCAGACAGTGTACTGCCCTCTTTGGCAATTTTCCATCCTCACTTCCTCTGAGAGTTTCTGTCCTTGAGTTTTCTACAGATAGCAGGATCACCACAAATGCAACTTAAAAGCTTTATACTTTTGTTGTTGCTTCCAGACCCGGGTCTGTTGCTACCTCAGCTACCTTGTATTCTGTCAGACTATAGGTAGAAGGTTTATCATACAACTGGCTGCAATCATTTAGATGCTGAACCAAGACCGTAATGCTGTAAGCCTGTAAGACTGTAACCCCCACCCCTGCCACTGAATGGTGACTTTCTACCTCTAAAGCACTCTGCATGGCCAACATGAGTTGTAGGAGCAAATAGAGGCCAGGTAGCGATGTTGAGTATTGGTGGCCATCCTGATGCAAACCCAACAGAAGGACAAGAATCCTACCTAACTTCTTCTTGGGAATGTTTTATTCACAAATGCCTATTCGAGCCTGCTAAATAACCAGTCACACTGGAGTCAGTTGTACCACTCACACCTCTGACTTGGAATGCCATAGTTCAAAGCTAACACCAGGATAATCTAGACTGGCACATTAGTATGATACTGATACTGTTGGGCAATACTGTCACATGAGGCTTGTCTAGGTGCATATTAAAGGCCCCATGGCATTACTTGGAGAAAAACAGTGTTCCTTCAACCAACAACACAAGATGTAGACTGCTTTGCCATTTCTCGGACCTTGCTGCGTGCAACTTTTATAACTTTTCAGCCAATAAAGAATGATGGCAATAATTTGCTGTTGTGGGAAACATTTTGAGGTGCTTCTATGAGTCAAACTAAAATGCTATAGCAATGGAAGCCCTTTCTAACTATGAGAGAGAAATTGTATTGACTTTTACTGTCAGTTTTATTGGGGTGGGTAATATGTTTTGTTTGGATAATGTAAATACAGGGCAGCTGAGGAAAGCCAAGTTATTCGAAAGAAAGAGTTGCAGCTTTGGATGTCACAGCACTAAGTTTTGATGGCCTGGGTCACAGCCTGAAAATTCCTGGAAAACATAGCTACAGAATTATATTTGGAGACCTCTTTGCATCTGACTCCATGTGAAAAGAATTCACATCACATCATAATGACAGCAGTTGTTGCCTTTGATTAATAATCGTCTACAAACCATGAAAAGCAGAAAATGACTTTGACAGGGCCAAATTAGAAGTGTTTGGAGCAGACAAGAGTTATGTATTGGCAAAAGAGACTTAAAAGAACAGAGAAGTAGCTTATTCCATATAAGCTGACTAGATAAGCTTGACTTCAGTCAGGCTACAGAATGGATAAGGTATAGTGATTTGAATGATTTTAAGTTGTTACAGATTTAGACATAAAGAATTGGATTTGATTAAAGATGGCACAGTGGTTAGCACTGTTGCTTCACAGAGCCAGGTACCCAGATTTAATTCCAGCCTCGGGTCACTGTGTCTGTGTGGAGTTTGCACTTTCTCCCCGTGTCTGCGTGGGTTTCCTCCGGGTGCTCCGGTTTCCTTCCACACTCCAAAGATGTGCAGGTGAGGTTGATTGGCTATGCTAAATTGACCCTAATGTCAGGGGGATTAGCAAGGTAAATGTGTGGGGTTACAGGAATAGGGCCTGGGTGAGATTGTAGTTGGCGCAGACTCGATGGGCCGGATGGCCTCTTTCTGTAATTTCTATGATTCTATGAGAAAGATGTGCTGGTTAGGTGCATTGGCCATGCTAAATTGCCCCTCAGTGCACCAAACAGTCACCAAAGTGTGGCAACTAAGTGATTTTCACAGTAACTTCATTGCAGTGTTTATATAAGCCTACTTGTAAAACTAATAAATAGACTTTAAACCTTAAACTTTACACTCTGGCATATTCAATAGTTGAGGAAATGAAAGGTGTTTTTCACACATTCCATTAAAATGTAACTCAACTGTCCAAGAATAGAACAATACTTTCAAAACAGTATGAAGTGAATTTGAGAATCTTTCTGTAAACTGCAGAAATCTAAGTTTTGAAACCCAAAAGAAATATGAAACAAAATCGATGGCCAGTTTGATAACCATCTCATAGTATTTGACCAATGCTATTCTGCACGGCAAAATGGCTTGTGATCATGTTGCAGCAAGCCGATGAAATTACAGTCAGATTCCGAGTTAACACTTGCTAAAGACCCAGTGAAACTATTCAGGGATAGTAGATTGCAATTAGACAAAAATGGGAGTAAATATCTGAGAGTTGTAACAGAGGAGATAAGAACAGCAGAGTAGGAAAATAGCACACAAAGGTGAGTGATTAGTTAGGATCTCCCCTTACGAATTCATGTTGACCACTCGGTCATTATTGGACATATTTTCACTTTAGATAATCAGTTCCATTATTTTACATGGGGTTGAATTATGTGTCTACTGTGTTGCCCTATTTGAAAATAGGCTCTGCATTTACCTGGTTTCAATATACGACGACCCTCCCCAGTGTCAGATTGGATGGAAGCTGTGCATGTCCCAGCAATGCCTTTGGGAGCCACAGCTGGGATTACAGGCAATCCCCCACCATGAGAAATCCAGGCTCGGGAGGCTCAGCAAGTATGAGAGTGGGAACAAGGGGGCTGAGTGGTGAGGGTTGAGGGAGCCAAATTCAAGAGTCCAGGGGGACAGTTAAAAGGGAGGGGGGTGATGAACTGGCAGGTGAGGGGGGGAGGGGGAGGGGAGTGCAAATTGCCTCTGATGGACTGAGTGGGCACTTACTTGCCACCAGACCACAGAGCTAAACCTGCTGGCATTCCTTCATGGTTGGACCTGACTCTGCTCTGGATAAAACACCAGCATCAGTGGGAAAAAGACACTTATGTGGCTATTAATTGACCACTTCAGGACCTTAATAGGCCTGTGGTAGGGGACCACCAATGCCTCCCCCACAAAATTTCAGATGGGTCAGGAGAGGCCAGATAGGTGGTGTGAAGGCCACCTGTTGGATTTCGTATGCCCCCTCTCATCAAACTCATCAGCAGGAGAATGTGAAATCCAGCCCCAATTTTAACAAACACAAATTTTACCTGTGTGAATTTTTCAGAACCAGGTTTGATAACTCAGTATAATGATAGTTCTCCATGCAATTCAGGTATGTGGTTGACCATAAAAAAGCGACATTGCAGTACAACTCATCATCTCAAAAAGCCCTCAAACATCAATCTAACATTAGAGTCTACATTATTCAATCCTGACTAGCTACATTCCATAGATAACATTCTCAAGCAGGCCCAAACAGGGCAGCAGGAAGAGTGTTCCTTACAGTCTTTGAGTATTGTACTAGCCCTTTTCTAGAGATTACTTACAGGGTCTCCTCGGGAATTAGTCTCTCCACGATCACCTGGCAAACCTTTTAGGCCTTTTCTACCCTAGAAATTAAGGCAAACAGTATTAGTTCTCCAAAATATTTTCAATACATAGCAGATCAATTCAATTTATTCCACAGGGAAGAATGATTTCACTGTCCAGCAACATGATGCACCCCAGCCAGATGAAAAATACAATTCACTAAGGGTTTATATGTAACTGCGGCATGCTGGAAAACTGAAGCACTTCCAGTGAAATGATATACTGGCCCTATTAGCTTTCACATCATGGGATTCTGATCCTGGCTGAAAAATCAAAGGAAAGTATTATACTTCCGCACAATCAAGAAGGTAAGCTACAGATAGCAGTCACTCGCTCCCCCCAACCCCCACACAATCTGTTCTCAACTCCTGATCCTAGAACCTAACCAGGCCATAACAGCTATTACAGATTCAGATAAAACTAAACACTCCAGTTCAAATCTTGCAATTTATACAATCTGAGTTCCTCAATGTCTTAGGTAAAAGTGTATTTGGATGGCATGGTGACACAGTGGTTAGCACTTCTGCCTCACAGCGGCAGGGACCTGGGTTCGATTCCCAGCTCAGGTCACTGTCTGTGCTGAGTCTGCACGTTCTCCTCTGTGTCTGTGTGGGTTTCCTCCGGGTGCTCCAGTTTCCTCCCACAGTCCAAAAGACGTGCTGGTTAGGTGCATTGGCCATGCTAAATTCTCCCTCAGTGTAACCCGAACAGGCGCCAGAGTGTGGCAACTCGGGGATTTTCACAGTAACTCCATTGCAGTGTTAATGTAAGCCTAATTGTGACACTAAAACATAAACTTTAAACTTGATCTATTATCTAGCTACCTGATGGTTATTACCCATGGTTCAGAGGAACAGTTGGAGCAGAACATCACCATCACATTAGGCTATGGGTTGACTGTCCTCTTTTACACTTGAGTGCTAATGAATTGCCTGGACACTCCACAGAGTGAAAATTGGACAGAAAGTATATCATGCCAGTGGCAAGGCTGTCCCCTTTTTCACCCTTGCACAATAATGGACAGAAGACCAAAAGGTTCCATTAAGGGTGTGCAAATTTACTTAATGCTCTTTGCCAACGCAATTATTTCCTGTTCACTCTCAAGAAGAAAATCTGCACCCATTATATTTCACTGGCATATTATTGCACTGAAGAATGCAGTGGAGCAAGAACAGGGTGTACCATAGTCATAATTCTGCTGCAATTCATTTCCATTTGACAAACCCAAGGTAACATTAAGCTTCAATTCTACTCTCTTCATTCTGAACAATTTTCACACATTTTCCTCCATTATTTTTCATATTATGATGCACATTGCTACAGATATAGTTTTCCCGCCTTCATTTCTTTTGTTAAATAAACTGGGGGTAATATTTTATAATCCAACGGCTCTGTTATAAGCCTGAGCCAGAACAAAAAAATACTGCAAATACACAGCAGGTCCATGGGAATCTGAACAAAAGAAGAGATTAATGGTGGGAGGAACAAAACTTTCCAAATCTGTGGGTGTATGATTTTCCAGTTTTCAATGTTGGCAGGTATCAATGTAACACGTACTTAATCTAGGAACTGTACCTGAAACATTATATTCCCTTTTCTTTTTACAATGAACTTACTATGTATTTTCCACACCTCCAGCTCTCTCCCCCTTTTCTATCTCTGAAACAGGACAATTCTCTGCAGCAGATAAACGTTTCTTGGTCATAATAACTTAACACAACAGGAAATATTTTACCGGTTTTCCAATTAAGCCTTTTTCCCCGTGAGATCCAGTAACTCCATATTCTCCCTGTAAGAACATAATATTCTTAATAATTCTATTAATTATTGCATATATATGTTAAATATATTACCATAAATTGCAACATATAAATTGACCCAGAGTATATAAGGGCCCCATTTTCCAGCCCCATTTCTCATGTCTTTGCATTATGTTGCAGCACGGTGGCACAGTCGTTAACACTGCTGCCTCACAGCAGCAAGGACCCGGGTTCAATTCCCGGCTTGGGTCACTGTCTGTGCGGAGTCTGCATGTTCTCCCCGTGTCTGCATGGGTTTCCTTTGGGTACTCCAGTTTCCACCCACAGTCTGAAAGGCATACTGTTTAAGTGCATTGGCTAAATTCTCCCTCAGTGTACCCGAACAGGCGCCGGAGTGTGGCAACTAGACGATTTTCACAGTAACTTCAGTGCAGTGTTAATGTAAGCCTACTTGTGACAATAATAAATAAAGTTTTTTTTAAATACTCAGCATATAAATCTAACCCCTTTTCGGCCATGGCATGCCTTTCTTGCATTAATAGTCCATCTCAATTTATCACCTCACAATGGGTGTTTTACTTAATGGAATCTTGTAATGGGTAAAGGGCAAAGCAGGTGCTATTGGTCTAGTTGTAAACAAGCACAGATGTTTAAGACACCCCTACACAGAGCTGGTCCCATATAGCAAGCGACAAAGATGGTGACTACTTACATCTCCGTTTATTTATATACTTGGCATACAAGTTGACCCCCATTTTTGGAGGGATTTTTGAGGCTTTAAAGGCTGACCCATGCAGCAACATCTATGCCATATTTCTATTCCTAAAGAATTTGTAAATAATCTTTTTGTGAAAATCTAATTCTGAAAGTTCATACCTGCTCTCCAATTATTCCATCAATACCATGGTCTCCATCACTGCCCTGTTGCAATAGAACATTGGGTTTTAATACACTGGTTAGCAAAGTCAGGTTGAAGAAAATGTTCAAATTTCATAGGATAAAGCAATTATTAATAAAATAAATTATGATGCCATATTTACCTTCTGTCCTCGATAACCTCTTTTTCCCTGAAATATACATGCAATTGATTATAAAACTGTCAGACAAAGAAACAGAAAATAGGAGCAGGAGTAGGCTATTTGACCCTTCAAGTCTGCTCCACCATTCAATATGATCATGGCAATCCTTTATCTCAATGCCATACTCTTGGGTCCTCCCCATTCCCCTTGACACTTTTAGAGTTCTAGAAATCCTACTATTTCCTCTTAAATATATTCAGTGACTTGGCCTCCACAGGCTTCCATGGTAGAAAATGCCATGGGTTCGCCACCTTCTGAGTGAGGAAGTTTCTCCTTATCTCAACGCTCAATGGTCTATTCCATATCCTCAGATTGTAACCCCTTGTTCTCATCCCCAGAGGAAACAACATCCTTGCATTCAGTCTGTCCAGCCCTGTCAGAATTTTCTAAGTTTCAACGAAATTCCCTCTCATTTTCTAAACTCCAGTGAGTGCAGGTCTAGTCAACCCAATCTCTCCTCATATGACTATCCTGCTATGCCAGAAATCAGTCTGGTGAACCTTTGCTACACTCCATCTATGGCAAGTAAACCCTTGCTTCATTAAGGAGACCAAAACTGCACATAATGCTCCAGGTGCGGTCTCACCAATGTTCTGAACAGCTGCAGTAAGATATTTTTGCTCTTGTACCCAAGTCCTCTTTTGCAATAAAGGCCAAAATACTGCTTGCCTTCTTAACTGTCTGCTGTACCTACATGTTTGCATTCGGTGACTAGTGTACAAGGACACAAAGGTCCCTGTGTACACCAATACTTCCCAATATATTACCAGTTAAATAATACTCTGCCATTTTGTTTTTCCTTCTGAAGTAGATAATTTTACATTTATCCACATTATACTGCATCTGCCTTGTATTTGCCCACTCGCTCAGCTTGTCTAAATCACCCTGCAGCCTCTTAGCAGCCTCCTCATCATTTATTCCCAGCAAGTTTTGTGTTGTCACCAAACTTGGAAACATTACATTTCATTTCCACATCCAAATTACTGAAGTATATTGTGAATAGCTGTGGTCCAAGCAATGATCCCAAAGGGACCACACCAGTCATTGCCTACCACTTCGAAAAAGACCCATTTATCCCTGCTCTCTGTTCCCTGTCTGCTAACCAATTCTCAATCCATGCCTATACGTTACCCCCAATCCCATGTGTTTTGATTTTGCACACTGACCTCTTATGTAGGACTTATCAAAACCTTTCTGAAAATCTAATTGCACCACATCTACTGGTCCATCCTTATCCATTCTACTAGCTATGGCCTCAAAAAGAAAATCTCCAGTAGGTTTATCAAATATAATTTGCCTTTCATAAATCCATGTTGACTTTGTCTAACCCTGATGATATTTTCTAAGTGTCCTTATAATAGACTACAGAATGTTCCCTACTACTGATGTTAGGCTAACCAGTCTGTAATTCCTATTTTTTCCATCCCTCCTTTTTTAAATAACGGGGTTATATTTGTCACCCTCCAATCTGCCAAGACTGTTCCAGAATCTAGAATATTGGAACATGACAACCAATACATCCCATATTTCCATGGCCTCCTCCTTTAGTACCCTGGGATGTAGATTATCAGGCCCTGGGGATTTATCGGATTTCAGTTCCATTAATTTCTCCTGTACCTTTTTTGTTAGTAATACTAATTTCCTTCTCACTAGACCTTTGGTTCCCTAGCATTTCTGGGAAGTTATTTGTGTCTTCCTCTGTGAAGACAGAATTAAAGTAGCAGTTTAATTGTTGTTTTCTATTATAAATTCTCCCATTTTGAACTGTAAGGGACCCTACATTTGTCTTCACGAATCCTTTTCCTTTTACATATTTACAGGAGGTTTTACAGTCTCCTTCTATGTTAGTTGCAAAATGTAATTTTAAAAAATAAATATAATTGGTGTGAATAGATTAGAAACATATTCTTACCATGAAGCCCCTAGCACCTGGACATCCTTCATCTCCAACTGTACCATTATATCCAGCTGGGCCTCTCTCACCCTAAGGAAAGAATGAAGCATTATCTTACTGGTTCATCATATCAAACCAATGTTGTTTAAAGGTTCAGTTATTAACCACCAAAAAGAAACATATTAAGAAGGAAAAATAACCCATAATAGTTGGTGTCCTTAGTGACATTTTCAACTTCCGGTTGCATTGCCACTAAATTCAGATACAATTTCATCTGTCATTCTCAGTGGTGGAATTAATCTCACAATCCTTCAGTATTGCTAGGGTTTTGCAAACACTTTAAAGTTATTTATGGTAGACTAATTGGGACAGCACAGTCTAGTAAGCTATAAATCCACCAAAGATCCTAAGACAGTATTTTCCAAACGCATGATCACTTCCATCTCGAAGAACAAGGGCAGCAGATACATGGGAACACCACCACATGCAAGATTCCCTCCAAACCACTCACCATCCTGACTTGGAAATATATAATTATTGCTTCACAGTTACTGGGTGAAAATCCCTAACGGCATTGTCGGTCAACCCACAACACATGGACTGCAACGATTCAAGAAGGCAGCTCACCACCACCTTCTCAAGGGCAACTAGGGATGGGCAATTAATGCTGGCCAACCCAGCGACACACATATCCCACGATTGAATTTAAAAAAGCAATATTTTGATATGCAAGTTTGAACAGTTCTGAATCTGAAGAACCAGCTACATCTGCCGAGATAAAGGTTTGGAGTTTGTTCAGGAGGCCCAAAATGATTTTGTACGTGTTCTTGTACTGGTTCCTGCCTAATGGCTAGAAAAATGGATAGCTCAACAGGTACAAGATAGCACCAACGGCAGTAGGCCAAAGGCAGGGACAATACCCAGCAAACAGAGAGCATAAAATTGGCAACAACAATATCTTGCATTTAAATTGCACCTTTAAAGCATCAAAGCATTCAAGATGCTTCACTAGAGTATTAGTATTATTTGAAATTTGACAAGCAGCCATAGATATCAAAGTGGATGAAAAAATTTGGTTAAAGACAACTTTAAAATGTTTTAAAGGAAGAGGCATGGCTCGAGAAACTGGGAGCTTTAGTGGAGAATTCCTGAGCTCAGGCAGCTGAAGGCATGGCCATCAATGATGAAGCAATTAGTATCAGGGATGTACAAGAAGTCAGAATTGGTGGAACTGAAGAGATCGCAAACGTTTGTAGGGCTGGAGTAGGTTATAGAGGTAGGTAGGGATGAGGTCATGGACGGATTTGCAAACAAGGATGGGAATTTTAAAATTGAGATTTAAAACTTTAAAATTACATTGCGAATCAATGTAAGCAAGGACAGGATGATGGGTGAATAGTGAAGTCATGCATGGCAGAGTTTTGGAAGATCTCATGTTTAGGGAGGAGTTACGAGATCCAGACTTATCTTGTCATCAGGAGGCTGCAAACTACAACTCCTAGCATGTCTCAGGAATCTGTGCATATGCGTTGAAGGGGAACGGTGGCACAGTGGTTAATGCTGCTGCCTCACAGCTCCAGGGATCTGGGTTCGATTCCCGGCTTGGGTCATAGTCTATGTGGAGTTTGCACATTCTCCATTGGTTTACTCTGGGAGCTCCGGTTTCCTCCCACAGACCAAAGATGTGTGGGTAAGGTGCATTGGCCATGCTAAGTTGTCCCTTAGTGTCCCGAGATGTGTAGGTTAGAGGGATTAGCAGGAGAAATATGTGGGATTACGGGGATAGGACCTAGGTGGAATTGTTGTCAGTGCAGACATGATGGGCTGTATGGCCTCCCTCTGCACTGTAGGCATTCTATGAGCTGTGCATGTACAGTGCAGCATTTGAAGTTCTTGAGGCTGAAGACCAACCTATTGCGCCTGTGCAAAATGAAAATGGGGAGCAGGACACCATAATCAAGAAGGTGATTCCGTGGGTAAAGGTACCACATTGGAGCAGTGCAATTCTGCTTGATGTGGCCAAAGAACTGAAGTTGTTCTTGCGAGTCGGTGCCAGAGTGCAGACTCAGGAATCCATGGGAACAGAGTCTTGGCAGACAAAAGTAAAATCCTTGGAGATAATCTGCCATCTGAGCTGCAGCAACCATTGGAGAGAATTCCAGTGTGTGATCTTTGATAGTGAAAAATAGAATCACTCAAGAGTGAGATAGAGTTTCCAAGAGGTGGGTTGACCCATTGCTTACTGATGTCTGGTTAGGTTGTTGAGAAATCTGTGGAATCTATCTTGTTTTCACTTGTCATTTATTGTGCAGTGTGGTGTGTTCCACCACAGTTTGTCTGTTCGTACACATGTATCTCATATTAACCTTAAATGTTAGAGTGCAAGAGAGATACTACAAATTGTTATATTTTTCTGACCCTGTATAGTAAACTTTATTTTTGTTCTATCAAAATCCATGTGGCTTTATTCTCTTGGCAAGTGTCTTGATCGTAACTTTGCATGCTTTGAACAAAATATTATTGATCCCTAACTAGACCTTAACAAACTCTTGGGGATCTGGCCCCAGATCATAACAGAGGCTAAGAGTCCAATCAGGAATGTTTGGGATAGTCATGTCTAAAGGTAACAAATGCTGTGGAGATGATGTGGTAACAAAGGCATAGATTGGGGTTTGAGCAGCAAATGAGCCAAGGTAAGGGAATAATTGTGTAATATTATGAAAGTGAAAGTAGACTGTCTTAGTGGTGAAGTAGATATGTGGTCATTTGCTTATCTCAGTGCTGAAGACAATATCAAGATTATGAATGGTCTTGTTCAGCATCAGAAAGTTGGCAAGGAGAAATAAAGGGGAGAATTTTCCTATTCCGCCTGCTATGATTCCCGCGGCAGGCAGGGGGCGGACCATGCAAAAGTCCATTGACCTCGGGCGGGATTTTCCAATTTTGGGGCGAGCACGGCCTGAACATCCCACCCAAAGAGTCAGTGCTCGGGAACAGAGTTTGCGGCAGGGAACAAAGATAATGGCTTCATTCTTCTCAATACTTAGTGGAAGAAGATTTATGTTCAGCCAATACTGCGCATCAAACAAGGAATGTGACTAATTAGAGATGGTGGAGGCTTTGAGAGAGGTGTTAAGGTGGTCAGGTAGTACTGAATGTCATCAGTGTACATGTAAACCATGCTATTTTCAAATGATGTGCTCAGGGGAAGATGTGGATAAGAAATAGGAGGGAACAAAGAATGAACCAATGGGGAACTACAGAAGTAATACAGGTGATTCTGTGGCTACAACTAGATACAAGAGAATGAAATCACCCTGCCTTTCCAGCAGCAATGATTTATGTTAATATACTGATTTTGATTTGATTTGATTTATTATTGTCACATGTATTAACATACAGTGAAAAGTATTGTTTCTTGCGCGCTGTACAGACAAAGCATACTGTACATAGAGAAGGAAACAAGAGAGTGCAGAATGTAGTGTTCCAGTCATAGCTAGGGTGTAGAGAAAGATCAACTTAATACAAGGTAAGTCCATTCAAAAGTCTGACAGCAGAAGGGAAGAAGCTGTTCTTGAGTCGGTTGTTACGTGACCTCAGACTTTTGTATCTTTTTCCAGACAGAAGATGGTGGAAGAGAGAATGTCCAGGATGCGTGGGGTCCTCAATTATGCTGGCTGCTCAGGCCCCTCTGTTCCCTTGCACCTCCTTTACAGTTGCATCTTTTATTTGATATTGTTCCTCTGTATTTTTCTTACCAAAATGAATCACCTCATCTCCTCTGCATTAAATTCCATCTACCACCTGTCCGCCCATTCCACCAATCACCTTTTGAAGTTGTTTACCATTCTCCTCAAGTTCATAATGTTTTCAAGTTTCATAACATCTGTAAATTTTGATATTGTGCCTATAAACCAAGGTCTAGGTGATTAATATATATCAGAAAGAGCAGGAATCCTAACACCAACCCCATGGGACTTCCGCTATAAATCTTCCTCCAGTCCGAAATGTACCCGTTCAGCAATGGTCTCTGTTTCTATCCTGTCATTCAGCCAACTTCATATTCCTATTGCCACTCTCCTATTTATTGCATGAGCTCAAACTCTGCTTGTATATCTGCTGTTCAACCCTTTCTGTTGTCTCATCAAAGGACTCGAGCAAGTTTTGCTTTTAACAAATTTGTGCTGGCTTTCTTTAATTAGGATACCTTTGCCCAAGTTACTATGAATTATAATATTTCTAAGAGCTTCCTCACCACCAAGATGGTGTTTGAAAAGTTAAAGTAACTCATGAGTTATAATCTCCTGATTTTTTTAAAGAGTTTGTCTCTTGATTTTTAAGATGGTGGGATTCACAGTGAACAGTTATTACACAATAGGGAAGAAGTTTACTCATCTGCGATTACTATTGGCCTCCATGTCAAGATTTGGCTAATGAGGCAAAAAAAGAATGTAAATAATTCATACAAAACAAGTTCTAATGTCAACACACTTGACCACACATACTAAAGAGAATTTTTGTAAGTATAATCTAGCAAAGCAGACTGTATATTTGTTCTTCTGAATCACATCATTGCTTTATGCTCCTTGATAGACTCCCATATTCCATTGTCCATAATGGGTGCGATTCATCCATCTTGAATTTAAGTGCCCAGGCCAGTGGGAAAAACAAATTAATGCATCGAGGGAAATTCCTCCCGCCAGCCTGGCTGTTCAGAGATGGGAATGCCACGCTGACAGACAGGCAACCCTCCCAACAATGGAAATGGTGATCCCATTCCACCTCCCACTGACCAGGGGAGCACCACCAATCCCACAGCACAGAGGGGCATCTTCTCTCCATCACAGAAAGAATGGATCAGTCCCCCTGCATCCCCCCCTCCCCCCACCCTCTAATACCGTGCACACATGAGGGTGACCCAACAACCCGCTCACCTTGAATTACCTAGTGATTCACAGCTGCAGGCAACTTTAAAGTAGCTAAGTGCTTTTAGTTCTACTTTTGTATAAACATTGCAGTTAGGAACAATGGGGGGTATTTCAGACACATCCAACCATGAAAGGAAGGATAAACACTACCTGCTGTGCAAAAGTCATTAAGCTGTTAATCAAAGGCTTTTTAGACTGCACTATGAAATTGAATGAAAGCAAAACTTTTCCAAGGAAAATAAAGGTTCCCGAGGGAAAGCAAAGGACTTAAAAAGATTTCCATGGAATTAAAAGGATTTCCAAGGATTTGTGCTTTCCAGGAAAGCTCAGAGACTAGGAATAAATGCAATGTTATATAAATAGGGCTGAGTGAGCAGTGAAAGTGACTTCTCCCATCAGTCAGAGAACTTGAAAGAGGTGTTTACATACCTGCAGTTTTTGGCAGAGAGAAAATGGAATCCCTTCTCAGAATGGAGTGCTGCTGTGATTTGGAAGCCAGGTGACCAGGGGCATGGAGATTAAAGTGACCAGGCCACTTCAAAGTTTTCACAGTACATAGACCAGAATGAACATTTTGATCAGAGAGATGTTTGAAATCACCATGCCAAGAGTGTTCAGGTTTTCCAGGGTTAGGAGAGGCAGACGAATCACAAGACCCCCATCCTGGGGTAGAATGCTGAGGTCAACCCCTTGCCCCAACCCCAAGCCCAAACCCACCCAACTTCCAGGACACATGGCGGATCCTCCCCCTGCAGCCTGGCAGTGCCGAGGGGCACATAGGTACTGTTCTTATCTTCTTGACTCCCCCCTCAGGGTCCAATGTGCCAGGTCCATGATGCTCATGACCAACACTAAAACCCGCCTGGTGCAGATCCTGCCAGGGAGGTGGGTGAATGGCGGGGAGGCTTTGAATTGGGCTTCATGTCCACTAATTATAGTCAAATTGACACTTTAAAATAATAACCGGGCGGGAACCTGATCGGGGCCAGCGAGCTGGGTGAATGGCGATGGTTCGCCGCCCAGCGGGAATCCCAATTTAGCCCTGACGGCTAATTCAGCAGCCATCAAGATTCCCAACAGCAGCCAACAGGTCCGGTGGAGACCCCCACATGTCCAAACTCCACCGTCGATTCATGTTCTGTGATGAATCCTATTTGCCCAACACCACGCGTAAACCTCACAGGGTTAAATGTACACTTTGGGCCCGATTTTACCATTGCGTCGCACCCATTTTCGGGCACGAAAACTTGGTAAAGTCGGGCATGAGGCGATTAGTGTGATCCGCGCCTGCGTCCGTGCAGATACCCATTTTACCAAGGCCTGCAAATAGCTGCGATCGGAACCGCGCCCGAAACGGGTGCGACGTCAATTTAAATGCATTTGCATGCATTTAAATTGACTTAATGAGCTGGACGCCCAACCTTACCACATTTCCTCCTGTACCATAGCATTTGCCCCAAAAGATTCAGCACAAAACAGACATTTCGGGAGCTCCAGTTTCTGAAGAGGTAAGTTCCAAGCTTCCAGCAGCTCTCAAACTCAGATCAGTGGTGGGGGAGGGGTGGGGGGGGGAGGCAGGCCAGATCATTCTGGTGGGGGGAAGGGAGGAGGAGGCGGATCGATGTATCGCCGGTGGGGGGAGAGGAGAAGAGCTAGATCATTATCTGGTGGGGGGGAGGGAGGGCCAGATTGCTCTCCGGTGGGTGGGGGGGGGGGGGAGGCCAGATCACTCTCCGGTGGGTGGGGGTGGGGGGGAGGGAGGCCAGATCGCTCTCTGGTGGGTGGGGAGGAGGCAGGGCCAGATCACTCTATGGTGGGTGGGGGGGGGGGGAGGAGGGAGGCCAGATCGCTCTCTGGTGGGGGGGAGGGGGGGGCAGGGGGGCCAGATCATTCTTTGGTGGAGGTGGGGGGGGGAGGGTGAGGGAGGGAGGGCCAGATCATTCTCTGGTGGGGTGGGGGGGGGGGGGAGGGGCTGCAGAGGGAGGCCAGATCTCTCTTTGGTGGTGGGGAGGGAGGAAGGTCAGATTGTTCTCAGGTGGGAAGCGGGGGGAGGGGGGGGGGAAGAGAGAGGGCTTGATAGCTCTCTGGCAGTGGAAGGCCCGATCAATCTCTGGTTGGTGGGGGAGGGGGCGCCGGGGGGGGGGGGGGGGGGGGGGGCGGGGGGCAATCGCTCTCTGGCCACGGGGAGGGTAGGAGAGGCCAAATGGATCTCCGGCTGGGGTGAAGGAAGAGGAAGGAGGCGGGCCAGATGGACATTTGGTGGGGGGGCAGGGGGGCAGGGGGATCCACTGCCACTCTGTGGGCGATCAGTGGGGGGGAAATGGGGTTTGGGGGGAATGGGGTGGGGGCTCACAATCGGTCTGGATGGGGGGGGGTGGATGGATTTGGGGGACAGTTAAGTTGTGGGGTTGGGGCGATATCTGTGGGGCCATTGCTCCCACCTTTTGCTCCCGGGCCGCTTTATCTGCTTTTTGCGGCCCAGGCAGGGGAGCGTTTTTCTAATTTTCTTACTGTGTATGCGCAGTTGAAGGCTCCAATCAGAGCAGCAGCGTTTTGGGCATAATAAGCCCCGCGCACAGCACGATTCAGATTCACGATTTTTTTTCAGGCTGAGTGCGTATGTGGGCGCCTGATCACAGGTTTCCAAGTCGGATCTGAATTGCGCCCAGATTCAGCACTTAGAATCAAAATGGTAAAATCACCCCCTTTGTCTACATTGTTCCAAATCCTCCAGGGTCTCACATTTCAAACCTTCATTCTTACCTATACATTCCACCACAATTCTAGACCACCTCACACTTCCCATCCCTATCCCTTTTCCAAAAACACCATTCCTGACTTTACCATCTTTTGTATCCTCTTGTCACTGGGCTCTGCTACTGATACAGAGCCTGCAACCACGTTACCCTTACACTCTGGAATTCCATCTAAAATGCCTTGGCTTCTCTACCTCACTTTCCACATTTAAACATTTTGCTGAAACCCATTTCTTCAACCAATGTTTTTTGTTAATTATCCTAATATTTGTTTATCTTAAGCTCCCCAGAAATGTTTAAGCTCTTGTTTAAAGTGACGCATCGCTCTCCGAATTTAGTGCAGTCTACGAACACTAACTGAGGGAGCTACTCACTGATAAATGGCCAAGATCTGAACATACATTCAAGTGCTTTTACCCCCAGGTGCAGGAAATTCATTTAAAAAGTTGACTTCTTCTGAATTTGTGACCTTCTTCCTGTTGCTGCCACCATTCTCTGGGGTATTTTGTAGGGTAATTCCAGCTTCAAGGTTTCATGCCAGGAAGGTTTCAAGGCTCCTTGTGGATAAGCCTAGAGATACCCACTCTTTGCACTCTCTGCCTTCTTGCAAGCAGAAACCTATCCTCGAGCCTCGCCAACCTTCCGATGCAGAATGTTCATGAAAGACTATTTCAACAACTTCCTTAATGCCACCTGCATCTCAAACAGCAATAGATTCTGTCAGTGGACCAACAATCATTGCTCCCTCGCCATTTCTCGTCAGAATATCTGTTCAGAAGCGGATGGGAGAAACAAATGGATAGCTGCAAAAGTGTTGCAAGAGATAAATGAGCCTCTTGCCACCACTGCTTTACTGGCATCCTGAAACTTGCCTCACAACTAGTGACCATTGGCCTCCTTACTGGAACCTTCCTCACACCTTCTACCCAAACTGCCAGTGTTGCATTGCAGCTCTTACCACCAAATCATAGCTTCATTTCTTCCCTTCTGAGAAGCTCATTGAGTTCCTTTTCTCTCTCTCCTTTAAAATCCTCATTATCTACATTTATCTAGGCACCAATTATCTCTTCAGCATGTTGTTGGTGCTTTCCTAGCTTAGTATCAGCACTAAGAGACTGTTCAGCTTCTGAGATCCAATTTTCACTTTAGCTTCATGTTTCGTCTTTCCTCTGAATTCCAGTCTTCACAAATGAACCTCTACATCCATACAGACTCTCCTATTGATACTCACAGTCCAACCTTTCGACTGTGCCACCTCCCATGCCTCTGTACATCTTTGGTCTCTAATACAGATAAGGTCATCACTGATCATTCACTTGAGTTCCTCACACACAACCTCCTTTCATCTTCATTTTATTTGGGATATATGCCTAAAAAAACTCTCGCTAAGTCACTTGTAACTGCATTTCCTAAATCCCAACTGCTGAGCCTTTCACCACCACCACCACCACTACCCCTCCATACTTCTGCAGCTATCATAGAGTCGCAGAGTCATATGGGTTTGCAGCATGGAAACAGGCCCTTCAGCCCAACTTGTCCGTGTTGCCCTTTTTGTACCATGAAGCCAGTCCCAATTGCCCACATTTGGCCCATATCCCTCTATACCAATCTTACTGACTAAATACTTTTTAAAAGACAAAATTGTACCCACCTCTGTTACTACCCCTGGCAGCCTGTTCCAGACACTCACCACCCTCTATGTAAAAAAATTGCCTCTCTGGACTCTTTTGTATCTCTCCCCTCTCACCTTAAACCTATGTCCTCTAGTTTTAGACTCCCCTACCTTTCGGAAAACATAGAACATAGAATATAGAACATTACAGCGCAGTACAGGCCCTTCGGCCCTCGATGTTGCGCCGACCAGTGGTACCAATCTAAAGCCCCTCTAATCTACACTATTCCAATATCATCCATATGTTTATCCAATAACCACTTGAACACTCTCAACGTTGACGAGTCCACCACTGCTGCAGGCAGGGCATTCCACGCCCTTACTACTCTCAAGTAGTAAGGGCGTGGTAAGTAGTAAAGAAGTAAGTAAGTAGTAAAGAACCTACCTCTAACATCTGTCCTATATCTCTCACCCCTCAATTTAAAGCTTGTCCCCTCGTGCTAGCCAACACCATCCGAGGAAAAAGGCTTTCACTATCCACCCTATCTAATCCTCTGATCATGTATGCCTCTATTAAGTCACCTCTTAACCTTCTTCTCTCTAACGAAAACAACCTCAAGCCCCTCAGCCTTTCCTCATACGATTTTCCCACCATACCAGGCAACATCCTGGTAAATCTCCTCTGCACCCTTTCCAACACTTCCACATCTTTCCTATAATACGGCGACCAGAACTATACGCAATACTCCAAATGCGGCCGCATCAGAGTTTTGTACAGTTGCAGCATGACCTCCTGGCTCCGAAACTCAATCCCTCTACCAATAAAAGCTAACACACCGTACGCCTTCTTAACAACCCTATTAAACTGGGTGCCAACTTTCAGGGATCTATGCACATGGACACCCAGATCCCTCTGTTCATCCACACTACCAAGTATCTTACCATTTGCCCAGTACTCTGTATTCCTGTTACTCCTTCCAAAGTGAATCACCTCACACTTTTCCGCATTAAACTCCATTTGCCACCTCTCAGCCCAGCGCTGCAGCTTATCTATGTCCCTCTGTAACCTGCCACTTCCCTCCGCACTGTCTACAACTCCACCGACTTTAGTGTCATCCGCAAATTTACTAATCCATCCTTCCACACCCTCATCCAAGTCATTAATAAAAATGACAACCAGCAATGGCCCCAAAACAGATCCTTGCGGTACACCACTAGTAACTGAACTCCAGGATGAATATTTCCCATCAACCACCACTCTTTGTTTTCTTACAGCTAGAAAAGATGTTGACTTTCTAGCTGATCTATGCCCCTCATTATTTTATAGACCTCTATAAGATCACCCATAAGCCTCCTACACTCCAGGGAAAATAGTCCCATTCTAGCCAGCCTCTCCTTATAACTCAAACCATCAAGTCCTGGTAGCATTCTAATAAATCTTTTCTGCACTCTTTCCAGTTTAATAATATCCTTTCTATAATAAGGTGTCCAGAACTGTACACAGTATTCCAAGTGTGGCCTTACCAATATCTTATACAACTTCAACAAGACGTCCCAACTCCTGTATTCAATGTTCTGACCAATGAAACCAAGCATGCCGAATGCCTTCTTCACCACTCTGTCCACCTGTGACTCCATTTTCAAGGAGCTATGAACCTGTAGCCCTAGATCTCTTTGTTCTATAACTCTCCCACCAATGCCCTACCATTAACTAAATCCTGCCCTGGTTCAATCTACCAAAATGCATCACCTCGCATTTAAATTAAATTCCAGCTGCCATTCATCAGCCCATGGGCCCAATTGATCAAGATCCCATTGCAATCCGAGATAAACTTCTTCACTGTCCACTATGCCACCAATCTTGGTGTCATCTGCAAATTTACTAACCATGGCTCCTAAATTCCCATCCAAATCATTAATATAAATGACCTAGCACTGAGCCCTGAGGCACACCGCTGGTCACAGTCATCCAGTTTGAAAAACAACCCTCTACAACCGCCTGTCTTCTGTCATCAAGCCAATTTAGTACCCAATTGGCTACCTCACCCTGGATCCCATGAGCTTTTACCTTATGCAACAACCTTGTCAAAGGCCTTGCTAAAGTCCATGTAGAGAACATACACCTCATCTATCTTCTTGGTTACGCCTTCAAAAAACTCAATCAAATTCATGAGACATGATTTTCCACTCACAAAGCCATGCTGACTGTCCCGAATCAGTCCTTGCCTCTCTAAATGTCTGTAGATCCTGTCTCTCAGAATACCTTCTAACAACTTACCCATTACAGATGTTAGGCTCACTGGCCTGTAGTCCCTCGGCTTTTCTCTGCAGCCCTTCTTAAACGAAGGCACAATATTTGTCACCCTCCAATCTTCAGGCACTTCACCTGTGGTTGTTGATGATTCAAATATCTCTGCTAAGGGACCCACAATTTCCTCCCTCGCCTCCCACATTGTCCTGGGATACATTTCATCAGGTCCCGGAGATTGACCTACCTTGATGTGCTTTAAGATTTCCAGCACCTCCTTCTTTGTAATATGTACACTCCTCAAGACATCGCTATTTATTTCCCCAAGTTCCCTAACATCCACGCCTTTCTCAACAGTAAATACTGATGAGAAATATTCATTTAGAATCTCAGCCATCTCTTGTGGATCTGCACATAGATAACCTTGTTGATCCTTAAGAGGCCCTACTCTCTCCCTAGTTACTCTTTTGCCCTTTATGTGTTTGTAGAAGCTCTTTGGATTCTGTTTTGCCTTATCTGTCAAAGGAATTTCATGTCCCCTTCTTGATTGCTCTCTTAACTCTACTCCGACATCCTTTATACCTTTCAAGGAATCCACTTAATCCCAGCTGTTAATTGACTCAGTCACTCCCCCTCTCAACCTCTGTTGCTCTTGCCCCAAGAAATATCTTAATTCTCTCCATCCCAATTGATTTCCCAGTTACGGCCTCTATCTTCACTTCCACATATCCAAGCATATCTGTCGCACATCTGGTTTAGCCATTCATCACTAATTCTGGCTTCATCAGGATCACTTTATGCTTTGCAAAAACCACTCACCACTGCAGGATCATCCTGAAGAGCAAAGTTCATCCATGCAATTTCATGTTCCCCTGACCACCATTCCTAACCTCAGAACCCACAAGTGAGGGAGCATAAAACTGGCACAAAGAACTGAAAGGTATTTTTTTTTAAAAAGGTCAAGAATTTTGACTATTAAATTGGGGATACAATAATGGGTATGAATTATAGTAAGGAAGAAATGGAAGATTCAATGGAAGGTTCCATTCCCAATAAATTGAATGCAGGAGTATATAAGCTAAATGCTGCACTTTGGGGGGAATGTTCCTGTCCTTCCCACCACGGGAATCATAGTGGGCAGGGGGTGGGGGGAGTGGGGGGAGTGGACCATGCAAAGGTCTGTTGACCTTAGGTTCGATTTTCCGGTTTTGGGGCGAGGCAGCCAGAAAATCCCACCCTGAGTGTTTTTTCAGACGAGGCAAAGACTTCAAGATCCAATTCTTCAAAGAAACAAAACCAGATTTAGGAATGTACACTTACAAAGAAAACTTGAAGGCATGTTGGGCGGATATTGTTTATCTCAGCCTCGAGGTAGGGAGTCTGTTAGACTTCCTCATTAACACATTTGTAATTAATAAAGCTTAAGTTATCAAACTGTACTATTCATAAGCTTATATATTAGTTTAATGTTGTTAGGGGAGGCGATGGCCCAGTGGTATTATCGCTCGACTATTTATCCAGAAACTCAGCTAATGTTCTGGGGACCTGGGGTTCGAATTCCACCATAGCAAGTGGTGGAATTTGAATTCAATTAAAAAAAAATCTGGAATTAAAAATTTGCTGATGACCATGAAACCATTGTCGAATGTCAGAAAAACCCATCTGGTTCACTAATGCCCTTTCGGGAAGGAAATCTGCTGTCCTTACCCAGTCTGGCCTATATGTGACTCCAGAGCCACAGCAATGTGCTTGACTCTCAACTGCCCTCGGGCAACTAGGGAAGGGCAATAAATGCTGGCCAGCCAGCGATGCCCATGTCCCATGAATGAATAAAAAAAGGAAGTTGGCATATATTTAAATGTCAGAATGCTGTATTGTAGTTTTAAGAAAGAACATGTGGAGTTGTAGCTGGAACACATCTGCACACTTGGGCTCCAGCGTGTCTAGAATCATAGAATCATAGAAACCCTACTGTGCAGAAGGAGACCATTCAGCCCATCGAGTCTGCACCAACCACAATCCCACCCAGGCCCTATCCCCGTATCCCTACATATTTACCTGCTAATCCCTCTAATCTCTGCATCTCAGGACTCTAAAGGGCAATTTTTAGCATGGCCAATCAACCTAACCCGCACATCTTTGGACTGTGGGAGGAAACTGGAGTACCCGGAGGAAACCTACGCCGACACGGGGAGAAAGTGCAAACTCCACACAGACAGTTGACCGAGGCCGGAATTGAATCCGGGTCCCTGGCCCTGTGAGGCAGTAGTGCTAACCACTGTGCCACCGTGCTGCCACAATACCATAGCGCATGTGCTAGGAAGTTAGCATTTGCAGAGGACATTGCCAATCAATGGGTAATTGACATAGGTTGGGAATTGCCATAAGAATCCAGGCGTAACTAAATTGTCACAAAGTTGGGGATTACTGTAAGAATCCAGATCAATATTAGAATCCAGTCATAGATCATAGAAATCATAGAAACCCTACAGTGCAGAAGGAGGCCATTTGGCCCATCGAGTCTGCACCGACCACAATCCCACCCAGGCCCTACCCCCACATATTTACCCGCTAATCCCTCTAACCTACGCATCTCAGGGGCAATTTTAACCTGGCCAATCAACCTAACCCGCACATCTTTGGACTGTGGGAGGAAACCGGAGCACCCGGAGGAAACCCACGCAAACACGAGGAGAATGTGCAAACTCCACACAGACAGTGACCCGAGCCGGGAATCGAACCCGGGACCCTGGAGCTGTGAAGCAGCAGTGCTAACCACTGTGCTACCGTGCCGCCCCATCTTTGGCAAAATCAAGCCACGTTACCTGAAGCGTACCAGTTCTGCAGTGTGGCATTCGCCCCCAGTATCAAACAGTATTCGGAATGTACCCTATAGTTTCATGAAATACTGAACTGTCCCTGTAAGAATAACATTTCAAGTACTGTAAAATGTGAACCTGTCTTCTACTCTGTCCCTTACTCACTTGACCACTTTGATATCATGGCTTTGCTTTCTCACTTCTTTCTTTTTTAAATATGTATATGTATATATGTAGCAGATAAAGACTTTAAATGGAAAATTGGTCAGCTGCTCCTCAGGAACCTTTATTAAGTATGGGTTTGCTTTGAGGTTTTTAACATCGTAGTATTAGGAATATTTTATTCAGGTAATTTTAATTGGAGTTCAGTTTTGCATGTCTTTCACTTTTTGGGTTTAGATTCAAATCCTGTGCTGCCTGATGGAATAAAGGTTGTCTGTCAGTATTAGAGTTAATGTAATTGCCTTAAGAAAAAGTGAACGCTCTTTATAAGGAAACGGCTTTCAGCCTGAGGGGAGGAGAGAAAATGAGAGGGGCAAAAGAGGGAGTGAGAGAAAAAAGTACTCAGCAAGTAGCTGTGAAACACACAGTTATAGCAGGAAAGGTGAACTGGGAAATTCGAGTTGAACTCTTAAGGCTACAAAAGGGTTTTTAAAGTATGTTAGAGCTAAGTTGACTGAGTTAAAAATTCAGCATGTCACGAGTCAAGAGATCGGGTTGGGGGTAGGAAATTTTCAGCTGCGGAAATGCGGTTTACGCTGGTGAGATTTCCCATTCCGATTGTCCCGCCAGTGACATAACAGGAATCCCGATGTTGGACATCGGAATCCCCATTTGGATACATTTAAGTATAATAATCAGGACTTATGCCTGATGGATTGCCCCACTATGTTGTCCATTCGGGAATCATGACAGGTCTTCCACAATGTGTACCAGGTGAGCAGAACCCACTGGAGGATCGGAGGTGAGTGCATTCCCCAGTGGGGAGAGAGTAATGTCCGGGCAGTATCCTGGCATTGTCCAGCCAGTCCCGGGGGTGCAGTGCCAACAGGATTATCCTGGAGGGTGCTGCATGATTGGGTGTGAGGGGGGTGGGGTGTTCCATGGGTGTCTGGAGGCATCCAGTGGGTTATATTTTTAAGTATTTTTTATCAGGGCGCCCTTTAAAAATGGCACCCCGATCAAGATGGAGAGTGAGATTTTAGAAGGAGAAAAATAAAAAGAATATAAATTAATTAAAGTGGATGAATTAATGAAAATAAAAAATGAAATAAAATAAATAGAGATGGAGTGGAAGGGAGAGAGAGTTCATGCTCTGAAGTTGTTGAACTTAATGTTCAGTCCAGAAGGCTGTAAAGTGCCCAATCGGAAGATGAGGTATTGTTCCTCCCGTTTACGTTGGGCTTGACATGAACATTGCAAAAGGCCAAGGATGGACATGTCGACAAAATCTCACTTTCCATCTTTTTTCCAATCCCCCTACCCCACTAGGCCTCATTCCTCAGGTAGTCCTTTAACACTCTGCACCTTTTTTTTCCAAGATGGTGCCGGAGCGAGGCTGTGCCCAGCATACCTTCTAATTCTATCTTTTACTCTCGTTCTATCCTTCTAAAACTTCATTCTAACTCTTTTAAATTCTCTAATCTTTCTCTACCCCCTAGCTATGACTGTAACACTACATTCTGCACTTCCTCATTTCCTTCTCTATGAATGGTATGCTCTGTCTGTGTAGCATGCAAGAAACAATACTTTTCACTGTATGTTAATACAAGTGACAATAAATAAAATCAAAATCAAAACAAATCAAATCTTTGTTCTGCCATTTACACATTCCAATCTTTTAATGGACGCTCTTAGCACCATTCTCAGCCTTTATCCTCACCATTTTCATTCCCTTTGTCTGTCTGTCTCTGCCAAGCCCCCCAACCTCCACTCCCACCCCTCATCCTCATAGTATAAATCTTGTCCTATTTTCCTTGTCTTCAGCTGTGATGAAGGGTCATCCTGACTCGAAACGTTGGTTCTATTCTCTCTGCACAGATGCTGTTAGACCTGCTGAGATTTCCCAGCGTTTTCTATGATTATTTTATTTCTGGGTTCTGCCCCTGTGATATCAGAGCCTCCCCATTCCCAACTGGCCTGCAAGTTAATATAGAGTCACACTTCAGTTATGGAATCCATATTTGTAGCTACACATGACAATTGTTGAGCAGACATTTGGAGGTATTTTGGGATCAAGAGGAAAAGATAAATGCAGTTGCGTTCAATCAAGCAGGAGAGGTTGGACCAGTTGAGCACAAAGGAAAAAGTTAAAAGAATGTTTGCATCATTCATCATATAAAAGGATGGAATTAAGCCATCAACAGCTAAAAAGACAGTGAGTCATCATTTGTCCCAGACATTTAAACCAATATAAACTAATGTAAAAATACAAAAAAACACGAGTAAAAACCATGTGATTGTACAGGCATGTCACTGAGTTTTTGTAAAAATCTGTTTCTAGCATTCCCTTGACTAATAACAAATGGATTTCAGCTGAGACGCGATGCCAGTACAGCTGACAAACAGCTGGGTTATATTAGTAGAATCAAAAAGTCAACTTTATTATCGACAAAAAAAAAAGAATAACTCTATAATTGGTCATGTTCTGGTTCTGACGTATATATACTCAGCACATCTTAATAAGATGATTTATACAGACTCATGATAAATGGATTCATGCAGCGATACTTGCAAACCTTCCAAGCTTAGCCACATTGTCTACTCCACCTCAAGCAAAATTTCTGAATTCAAATGACCTGATAATTCGATTTGATTTACAACATAAATTCACACCTTTGTTGTGTTATGTACTTGGTTTAATTCAAATCAATGGAAAGTTCAATTTTTTTTAGAGCAAAGGGAAAATGCTAATCAGCAGGAGCCTATGAAACAGATGGAAGGAATGAGCTCAGAACTTTTAAATGGCAGTTTGCTGATTTATTTTCTTTGCACATGAGATGTGAGATATTTAGGCGAAATGGGGGAGAAATTTTTTGCGCTGCTTGCAGACTACGTGGATTCCCTGGAGATAGTGAGCACTGTGGGCTGCTACCTGCATAGCCAGCCTAGTGTTCCTTAGTCAAATCAATATGGAAAGCCACTTAGACCACAATACTACATATCGCCTGGGGAAATGACGTGATCTGCATGGTACTGCTTCAGCAAGCAAACCTTTCCCCCTCTATCTCCTGGCTGGACTAGAATGTATCAACAACTATTTCGTGCTGCTTTTTATTTGGTATTTTGTTTAGTGGGAAGGAAATACAAACTTAGGTAATTTTGTTACAATTTCATTGTGTGAACTCCCCCCCCCTCCCCCCTCCCCCCCCCCCCCCCCCCCCCCCCCCCCCCCTCCCCCCACCCCCAAAGCCTGTCAGCTATCTATCAGGCATAAGTCTGGAGTCAGATGGAATACTCTCCACTTGCCTGCATGAGTAATGTAAATGTAAAGTCACCATAGTTCCAGATGACCATAGGTTGCTCTCCCCTTGAAGGGGGAAAGCTGACTGGTGGTGATTTTAACCTGAGGATCACCACACCTCAAGCAAGGGGCAAAGTTGAGAAGGTGAGCCTTCATGAATAACCTCAACCGGTAATGGAATTGAACCCGCACTGTTGGCGACATCACAAACCAGCCGTCCAGTCAACTGAGCTAACCGACTCTGGGTGGCCTAACTCACTTGCCTGCATGAGTTCAGCTTCAACAAGATCAACACTCCAGAAGATCAACACCGTTCAAGATAAAGCAGCCCACTTGATTGGCACGCCATCCACAAATATTCACTCCCTCCAGCACCAACACATCTTGGCAGCAGTGTGTACTGTCTACAAGATGCACTGCAGGAACTCATCAAGCCTCCTTAGATAGCACCTTCCAAACCCATGACCACTACCATCTAGTAGGACAGGGACAGCTGAGGTATGGAACAGCACCACCTGTAACTTCCCCTTCAAGCCATTCACCATCCGGACTTGGGATTATATTGTCATTCCTTCACTGTCACTGGGTCTAAATCCTGGAACTCCTTCCTATACAGCTCTGTGGGTGTACCTACACCACATGGACGGTTGCAGTTCAAGAAGTCAGCTCACTATTACCTTATCAAGGGCAATGAGGGATCGGCAATACCTGCTGGGCCAGCCAGCAATACCCACATCCCATTAATTATTTTTTTTAATGTTCAAGTCTTATTAGAACCCTTCAGAATAACCCTGGAGTAGTTCAAATTCCGAACTCAAAATTCCATGTAAATTTCATCAGAGACACCAAATGAATCTAAAAATTCACTTTGGCATCTTTTAACTGCACATACCTCTCTGTTACTGTCAATGATCAACCTGCTGCCACTTTCAGAGGCATGACAATTGGCTGCGCCAAACACCTACCTTCTAAACCAAGAAATCCCTTATGATTTGCAAGTCGGGATCCCATGACATACAGAGAACCCTAACTATTTGAGGAAACACAGGTCAAAACAAATGCTGTGTACTCTTCAATAGTTTAATGAACAATGTAGCTGAAGACATCTTTTTTTCCTTTCCCCAAAGCTAGGGGAATCTAAAACTAGAAGGCATATGTTTAAAGTGAGAGGGGAGAGTTACAAAAGGGTCCAGAGAGGCAATTTTTTCACTCAGAGGGTGGTTGGTGTATGAAACGAGCTGCCAGAGGCAGTAGTAGCGGCGGGTACAATTTTTTCTTTTACAAAAAAGCATTTAGACAGTTACGATGGGTATAGAGGGATATGGGCCAAATGCAGGCAATTGGGACTAGCTTAGTGGTAAAAACTGGGCAGCATGTACAAGTTGGACTGAAGGGCTTGTTTCCATGCTGTAAACCTCTATGAATCTATGAAGTAAGGATTAAACCAAGTTTTTTTTGCCAGGAGGAACACTACAAAAATAACCGGGGAATCTTCCGCACTGGATTCCCCCTTCCTCCATGGTCAAACAGCTCACCACCCATCCTGGACATTCCTTGCTGTTAGGTTGGCAGTCACAAACACGCCCAATAGTGACAGGCCTGTATCCAGCGGGGTGCCCATTCAATACCTGCAGCTCACCTGTTTTTTTCAAATGAGGCCTCCGCTACCTGTCCAGAAAACACGTGGGCTGTCCAGAAATGAAAATAGATCCCACTGTAACCTAAATTTAATCAGTCTACACTTTCGGGAAGGAAGGATTTAAGCCCACCAATAATGCAAGGTCACTGCACTGGTTTCTCTTCTGTGCACCTGTATACAGTCAAAATTCTCTTTAATCTGCTGCCTGGTAAATGCCACAGATGTGGAGATGCCGGCGAAGGACTGCGGTAAACACAATAAGAAGTCTCACAACACCAGGTTAAAGTCCAACAGGTTTATTTGGTAGCAAAAGCCACTAGCTTTCGGAGCGCTTGCTGCTCCTTCATCAGGTGAGTGTGAGTTCTGTTCACAAACAGGGCATATAAAGACACAAACTCAATTTACAAAATAATTGAATTGCATTATTTTGTAAATTGAGTTTGTGTCTTTATATGCCCTGCTTGTGAACAGAACTCCCACTCACCTGACGAAGGAGCAGCAAGCGCTCCGAAAGTTAGTGGCTTTTGCTACCAAATAAACCTGTTGGACTTTAACCTGGTGTTCTGAGACTTCTTACTGTAAATGCCACAGACCCAGGCAACCCCAAATCCATTTCTTGCTTGCTCCAAATATCAAATTCAAACTGAATCCCCACATGGTCCCCACAAGAGAGACAAACAAGATCCAGGCTTGCTGCCACTTGCAGAGGGATGACAATTGGCTGCACCACGCACCTACCTTCTAAGGCAAGAAGACTCTTATGAGATGCAAGTCGGGATCCCATGATGTACAGAGAACCCTAACTATTTGAAGAAATACAGGTCAGAACAAAGGCTGTGTACTCTTCAATAGTTGAATTGCATTGCACCCCATCTTCAGCTTGATCTGATGTTTGATCATAGTCAAAAGACTGATAAAATGCCCCAGAGACAAACAAAAACAGCAGCACTTCTCATCATGTCAATGTAAATAGTTTAAATCTGTTAATACTTACCATTCCTCCTTCTTCCCCTGGGTAGCCTTGAAATCCCTTCACACCTGGTTGTCCCTTAAGCAACAACATCATATTTATTAAGTAATTAATGGGAACGACACTGCACTTTTCTTTCTAAATCCCAATGAATAATTATGTATCATGAAACTGTTAAAAATGCAAACATATTATTAATTTACCTTCTGCCCTTTGATCCCTTGCAAACCAATCGGACCTGATTCACCAAAGCACGTGCAAAGGGCATTACAGCACTTTGTTTCCATAGCTGCACTCTGCAAAAACACATGAATATTTTTAATAGCAGAATGCATTGTGTGATTAGCTTCTCAATATACTTAAGTCACTGAATGGCAATTTCTTCATCTGAGTGAATTACATATTTGATGAATTAGGAAAAATCACCGGCCAGAAAATAACCAAACGGCACACTGAAGTATCACTGGACATAATGGGCCATTTTGTTTCAAATTCCTTTTCTTTTGGAGAGCTACGGAATATCAATACTGCCTTGCTTTTCTCAAGATCACTTACTATTTGTTTAAGCAAAGCATTTCCGATATCGTCCATTTCAATTGATAGCTGTTGCTTGTATCCAAATCCAGTTCCAACATCGATGTGACGAATCTCATCAAAGTTCACAGCGCCTTCCAGAGCCACCGTAATGATTCCATGGATTCCTGGAATAGAAAACGCTCACTTATCATCACACATTATTGCCAATAACTTTGTTAATATTGAAGATCGAGTGTTGGCAGTCATCGTTAAATGGCAGGGAGACATATCAAGTGAGATTATGAAATAAAAGCACAGCAGTTGCTCTGAATAGAAATAAAGGGTTACTTTTTACATGCCCCTGATGGGAGTGTTTTTGGTGGGGGGAGTGGGGAGACACGTAAAATAAGGCAGGTGCAAATGCCACAACCTTCCCACCCAACCCCAAGCTTACCACAATAATAAGGGCAATGGGTAGGCTCCAGAAATTGGCAGAGAAAGTTGCCAATCCTACTGGCACTAATAATAGGCTGCCCATGCCATAAAATCTTTGGTACAGGCAGCCAGCAGGAGCGGGCAGCCTGATTATTTTACCTAGCTTCTTCAAAAGGCAGGGTTTGATCTTTGGGGCCTTGCCTTTATGGATTTCCTCAGATCAAACCTAACCTCTTACTAATCCCCTCCTAGCCTTAAGCCCGACCTTGCCAACCCTATGTCCCCTTCCCTGACCAAGACCCCAAATTCACTGTTTCTGTGGATCCCTGAGTCTTCTTGCACTTCTTCTTGTTGTCCTGGCCTCATTCACTAATGCACCCCTTAGCGCTGCTGGGACTGATGGAGCTGCCAGCCCATCAGTGAGGGGCGGAAGTCCAACAATTATCATGTTAAGCCCACCCGCATCTCATTATGGCATTGTGGCTGTCGGGTGGGTCCTTGTGGAGAATTTTCTTCTGGGGGGACAGCCAACATCAGTTCTCCCATATGATTTGGCCCAGATATTTATAATAAAATCTCTGAGATAATTGAATGGAAATTGGCTGTCTTTTCAATGATTTGCATCTTTAGTAGAGTGACCAGGAACAAAATGTTCACCAAAAAATATCCAAAAGCATTGGACATTATCCAACCATTCTTCAATATAAACTGTCTCATTTTCTTTCTCCCTGCAATGTCTCTTCAGGGAAAATGGAGCCACTGAAGCTTCTCCCCCACCCATCAACAAAGAAAATATGTCACCAATTTGACATATTTTCTCTGAGCCAATCCTGCTAATGAGATCCTCCTGCTCAATTGTAATAACCTCTTTAGTGAACTTTCCTGATTGCTTGTTGAAAATTCAAATGTCGCCTATCCACCTCAATCTCAAAAAGCTTGAATAAATTTGTCAAACACAATTTCCCTTCAATAAACCAGTGTTCACTCTGATCAATCATATTATGATTTTATAAGCCACCACCCCTAATAAGAGATTCTAACATTTTCCTGAGTAGAGATGTCAGGCTAACTGTCCTCTCTCTCTCCCTCCTTTGTTATATTTGTTACCTTTCAATATATATGGGGACCTTTCTAAAATCTTAAGGAATTCTGGAAAATCAAAACCAATGGAACTATGATTGCTGTCAGAACCAGGGGATTTGTCAGTTCATAGTTGCATTAATTTCTGCAATAATGCTTATCTACTCAAACTAAGTTATTTAAATTCTTCATTCTCGCTAGTCTCTTGGCTACCCACCATTTCCAGAATTTGTTTGTTTATTCTAATGTGAAGACCGATGTAAAATATTCATTTAATGTCTGTGCAATTTTGTTACTCTGCATTATAATGTTTCCCGTCTCTGCGTGTAAGGGACTCAGGTTTACTTTAGCTAATCTCTTCCTTCTTATGTACCTATAGATACATGTCTTATTATGTCCTTTGCTAGTTCACTCGCCCATTCTATTTTCTCTTTCGTTATCAATTTCTTGGCCATTCATTGTTGAACTTAAATCCTGCCAAATCTCAGGCTTACCATTTAGCTATATTGTAAACTTCTTCCTTTAATCTAAACCCATGGCCTGTAATATCCTGGCTCCCCAGTGTTGGATTTGGGGAGTACCCCAAAGATGCACTAGGGAAACCCTCTCAAAGTTCCCAGGTGAGGGTTTACCTTGCAATTGTCCAGAAGTATTAACTTCCTCTGGACACTTGCGCTGCATTGGGAATCATCCTACAAAGTAATTTAAAGTTTTTTTTTAAAGTTGATTTATTAGTCACAAGTAAGGCTTACATTAACACTACAATGAAGTTACTGTGAAATTCTCCTAGTTGCCACACTCTGGCACCTGTTCGCATCAAGGCTCCTAACCAGCACATCTTTCAGACTGTGGGAGGAAACTGGAGCACCCGGAGGAAACCCACGCAGACACAGGACGAACGTGCAGACTCCACACAGACAGTGACCCAAGGCCGGAATTGAACCTGGGTCCCTGGCACTGTGAGACAGCAGTGCTAATCACTGTGCCACTGTGCCACCCCCTGCTATTTAAATTTAATCACAATTTAAATTGCTAACTTCACATTGTTCTGCCAGTGATACACTAATAGTTAATCTGAAAGAGTTAGAAAAAATAAAACTACTTCTAACTTCAGTGTAAATATTTTAAAGACTGAGGTCAAGTCACTCACAAGGCACCCTCCACACTTCTGAACCCCCAGGGAACTCCCACATTCCCTCCTCCCACTAAGCACCCCCCTACAGTATTCCCCAACTCTGACCCCCCCCCCAACAACCGCACGGGTTCCTCAGTCTCCTGTTGGCCTGACCACCTGACACGCCCACCCCAGACACAATGTCTATCCCACTGACCCGACCTCACTCCTTCCCATGTCCAACCCTCACAATGTCTCACCCCCAACTCTCCTCCAATGTCTGACCTCCCTCCTGCAAAGTCCTACACCCCCACCCACCATAATGTCTGACCCCACCTCCCCGTCCCGATGTCCGACCCCCAATATACACGACCCCATTTCCCCCCACTGGGGGCGGCACGGTAGCACAGTGATTAGCACTGCTGCTTCACAGCTCCAGGGTCCCGGGTTCGATTCCCGGCTCGGGTCACTGTCTGTGTGGAGTTTGCACATTCTCCTCGTGTCTGCGTGGGTTTCCTCCGGGTGCTCCAGTTTCCTCCCACAGTCCAAAGATGTGCGGGTTAGGTTGATTGGCCAGGTTAAAAATTGCCCCTTAGAGTCCTGAGATGCGTAGGTTAGCGGGATTAGCAGGTAAATATGTGGGGGTAGGGCCTGGGTGGGATTGTGGTCGGTGCAGACTCGATGGGCCAAATGGCCTCCTTCTGCACTGTAGGGTTTCTATGATTTCTATGACTTCTATGATAATGTCTGACCCCTTCACCACAACCTGCTTTCGAAACACAGGAACATAGGAACAGGAGTAGGCCATTCAGCCCATTGAGCCTTCTCCACCATTTAATACAATCAGGCTGATTGGACACTCCACACCTTTCATATCGACTATTTCCAAAACCCTTTACAAGTATTGTTAATCAGAAGCATATCAATCTCTGCTTTAAACATACGCAATGGCTGACCTTCCATGACCCGTAAGAAGTCTCACAACACCAGGTTAAAGTCCAACAGGTTTATTTGGTAGCAAGTACCATAAGCTTTCGGAGCTTGCTTCTCCTTCGTCAGATGGAGTGGTCTCTGTTGAACAGAGACCACTCCATCTGATGAAGGAGCAGCAAGCTCCGAAAGCTTATGGTATTTGCTACCAAATAAACCTGTTGGACTTTAACCTGGTGTTGTGAGACTTCTTACTGTGCTTACCCCAGTCCAACGCCGGCATCTCCACATCATGACTTCCATGACCCTCCAGAGTAGAGAAAGATTCACAGCCCTCTGTGTAAAGAAATTCTTATCTAATTGGCATCCCCCTTATTTGGAAATTGTGTCCCCAAGTCTAGATTGCTTCTACCCTGTCTGTTCCTTTAAGTAATTTGTAGATGTCAATGAGATCACCTCTCATTCTTCAAAACTCTATTTTTGACTTGGATTTGACTTGATTTCATTTATTGTCACATATATTAGTATGCAGTGAAAAGTATTGTTTCTTCCACGGTATACAGACAAAGCATATTCTTCATAGAGAAGGAAAGGAGAGGGTGCAGAATATAGTGTTACAGTAATAGCTAGGGTGTAGCGAAAGATCAATTTAATATAAGGTAGGTCCATTCAAAAGTTTGATGGCAGCAGGGAAGATGCTGTTGTTGACTCGGTTGGTACGTGACCTCAGGCTTTTGTCATCTTTTTCCCGATGGAAGAAGGTCGAAGAGAGTATGTCCAGGGTGCGTGATTATGTTGGCTGCTTATAACCCCAGTTTTTCCAATCTCCTTTCATCCTGCCATCCCCAGAACAAGTCTGGTGAACCTTCTTTGCACTCCCTCTATGACAACAATATAGTTTCTGAGGTAAGAGGGCCAAAATTGCACACTACCCCAGGTGCAGTCTAACCAAGCATCTACACAATTGAAGCAAGACCGCATTACTTATGTACTCAAATCCTCTTGCGATAAAGGCTAACATTCCATTGGACTTCCTAATAGCTTGCTGCGCCTACATGTTAGTCTTTGGTGACTAGACAAGGACGCCCTTTGTACATCTACACTTGCCAATTTCTTACTATTTAGGAAATACTCTGCACATCTGTTCCTTCTACCAAAATGGACCTAATATAATTTTTAGTGCTTAATTCTATTCAATTTAAATCTTAAACCAGCTATTTATTCAGCTGTGTTTTTTGAAGGAATTAATGGAATTAGTTGTTTTTTGTGGATATTCCATATACATATTACTGTTTGGGATTTTGACCTCATTTTCTACTCCTGTGGTCTATGCTTAAGTGAAATAATCTGCTGGCATATCGAATATACACAAAGGTGAACGTCTGTAAAATGATGTCATATAAACATAGTTCTTAATGACACCCAGATGTTTTTAATTCAATATCATTCAGATTTTGGCTGCCCTGTCTGGTGTTGTCTCATGTACAGATTAAAGATAAGCTCAGAGAAATAATAAACCAACAGTGACTGGACTATAGTAATCAGAATTGAATGCCGCAAGAGGTTCATAATTGATGACCCTTTAGAACTGAGATGAGGAGGAATTTCTTCAGCCAGAAGGTTGTGAATCTGTGTAATTCATTGACCAATTCAGGTCAGTGAGTGTATTTAAGACAGAGGTGCATCGGTAAGGGGATCAAAGGTTACGGGGAAAAGGTGGGAAAATGGGGTTGAGAAACTTATCAGTCATGGTTGAATGACAGAGCAGACTCAATGGGCCGAATGGCCTAATTCTGTTCCTATATCTTATGGTCATGAGATGTAGAGAGCAAGAAGAAATTGTCAATCAGTGTCAGTGCCATGAGCAATATCTTATGTGTCTGGAAGCAATGCTCCCTGCATTGCTGTCTGCTCCTGATAAACCCAGGCAGAAACTCTATCCAAGACTATACCCTCATTCCACAGACGACTTCACAATTTCATGTCTACATCCAGAAATGTGCCTTTAGGAGATGGTGGAAATCAGATGTCGACGACTCAGACACCTATAACATCATAACATTTGGCTGACAGATTTTAACAGTGGATTTAAATAAGACAAAATTTAAAATCCTGCTTTGTTACCACTGCACTGGGCAAGAGAACCTATAAATTTTAGATTCCCTCTGTAACTTTGGATTTCGGGAACATACCAACATTCCAAGCACTCAGGACTGCAATGGCCTGAAGTACAGTAGATGGCGTTAGAGCCAAATGGCATGGAAAGAGACCATTAATCAAATCGAGTACACTGTGCCAGCTGAAAAGTTTTTTAAAAAGCTGCTCATTCTAATCCCACCTTCCAGCACCCAGTCCATAGTCTTGCTGGTCGCAGGTACAGATCCAGATACTTTTAAAATGAGTTGAGGGGTTTCTGCTTGCACCATCAAATCAGGCAGTGAATTCCAGACACCCACCACCCTCTGGGTGAAGAAGATTTTCCTCATGTCCCCTCTAATCCTTCGAACAATCACTTAAAATTTGTGGCCCCTAGTAACTGACCTCTCACAAAGGGAAATAAGGCATTCCTCTCTATCTATGTCCCTCGTAATGTTGTTCATCTCTATTAGCTTTCTCTGTTCTAAGAAAAACATTCCCAGCCTATCCAAACTTTTCTCGTAGCTGCAACATTCAAGCCCTGGGAGCATTCTTGTAAATCCCTGTACTCTTTCCCAAGCAATTATGTCTTTCCTGTAATGTAGGGCGGCACGGTGACACAGTGGTTAGCATTGCTGCTTCACAGTGCCAGGAACCGGTTTGATTCCTGGCTTGGGTCACTATCTCTGTGCGGGGTCTGCACGTTCTCCCCGTGTCTGCGTGGATTTCCTTCGGGTGCTCTGGTTTCCTCCCACAGTGGGTGCATTGGCATGATAAATTCTCCCTCAGTGTACCCGAACAAGTGCTGGAGTGTGGCGGCTAGGGGATTGTCACAGTAACTTCATTGCAGTGTTAATGTAAACCTGCTTGTGACACTAATAAATAAAATTTAAACTTTATGTGCTGACCAGAACTATACACAGACTTCCACCAGTTGGCCTAACCAGTGTTCTGTACAGTTCCATCATTACTACCCTGCATTGTATGAGGTATTCCTCACATTTTGCACATACCTTTATTACTGAGCTCGTTTGTGGTTTGTTTAAGCGTCATTTCACTGCCATCCAACCCATCCGTGAATAGCAACATTACCTATAAAAAGATAAGTAAAGAGAGTTATTTTTTCTAATTTATATCTAAAATAGTAATTAAACAAAAGGAAAGGAGGAATTTATATCTGAAATAGTAACTAAATAAAAGGAACAGAGGAATAGTGAATTTTCATCGAATCTGTAATAGTATTAAAGTAACTGTTAATGCATACATAGAACATACAGCACGGAAACAAGCCAATCAGGCCAATTAGACTGTGCTGGTGTATATTGTCTATATCTGTTTCCTCCAATTTTACCGACCACATCTCAGCCTTTCAGCATGCTTTTATATTCTTTTTCCTCTCTACAACTGTGCACAATATTCTAAAATGTGATCTAACCAGGGTACTACAAACGTTTTTCATAATTTCACTAACTTTGAATGCCATATCCCTGGAATTAAATCACGCTGCTTTGTGAACATTTATAATTTCCTTGCTAACCTACAAGGCTACTTTTAATGATGTGCCCACCTATATCCCTTGGCTTTTCAACCCTATTCAGTTTCTTAGTCCTTAAGGTATAGATGATGTTTCTGTTTCTCTGACCAAGTTCATCACCTCACATTTATCTATGTTAAAATTTATTTGTCACTTAGCTGCCCAATCTGCAAGCTTTCTAATATCTTCCTACATTAGGTTCCACACTTCTGGCTACATATCATTAGCAAAGTTTTATATTGAGATCCTTGGGTTAGATTCTACATGGTGCTAATTGTCCTAGTCCCACCCATTAGGTTGGCAAGGAACATGGCCCAAGATCCTGACTGCTGCCTCACAGCAATTTAATGCAACATCGACTGTTTTAACTTGGGGTATCGCTCTTTTCTTGGGGTCGTCCCACCTTAGTGCCAAAGATGCCATCTGGATGTGGTGGCCAATGCTGGGACTAAAGGCAGCCCCAACCCACTGAGGAGTCCAGGCAAATCTAGGGTCGGGGTCTCAGCGAGGTAACAGTGGGAGTGGGGGTGGGGGGCAGTCAGGTTCATTCATCTGGGGAAGGGTGCAAGGCAGATCATGATATTGAGAGCAGAACCATGCAATGTGCCCATAGAATCCATTGAGGGGAATCCCACCTTGTCTGACACTAGCAGGGTGAAGCCCTCATCAGATATAAAACTGTGATTCTGCAAACACCATCTCTAATCTTTTTTTCTCATTGTCGCTTTACATTCTTTCCAACTCCCCAAGGCACTTAACTGCTACCATATATGCACAAACGCATCACCTGACTGATAATCTTCCCATTGGAAAGGAAAGAATAAGCTCAGAAAAAAACATATACCATGGGCCTGATTTTACCAAACCTTCGCGCCCGTTTTCGGGCACAAAATCGTGGTTAAGTTGGGCATCGGGCCTTTAACGCGATCTGCACCCAAATCCAAGCAGATCACGCCTTCACCGACACCCGATTCGGGCACGGGTTCGGCGCACGCCCGAATCGGGCAGCCCGACGATTTAAATGCATTTGCATGCAATTAAATCGACTTAATGAACCGCGTGCCCAACTCTACCGCCAAATCCCACTTTATCGTCTTCTGGCCCGATCCGCGTCCGCGCTGTTACCGACCTGCAAAATAAAAAGTCTGAAGTCACCGCTGCAGCCTCCGAAGAGCGGGGTCAGAGACTGCAACGGCTCCCTGACCCAGGTCACCCTCTGGTCGGGGGGGGGGGGGGAGGGAGCGGGAGGAGGAGAGGGGGTGTGACGTCTCATCCCCTGGGCGGGGCGGGGGGGGTGGGAGGTGAGGGGGTGTGACGTCTCATCCTCTGGGGGGGTGGGAGGAGAGGGGGTGTGACCGATCATCCCCTGGAGGGGGGAAGGAGAGGGGGTGTGACGTCTCATCTTCTGGTCGGGGGTGGATCGGCTGCCAGTCTGCAGCCGATCTCTCCTGCCGGAGTGGACATGCGGCCATGCCATCCCACAAAACTTTCAGGAAGAAGCGATTCCTCGCTAAGAAGATTTCGTGGGATGGCATGGCTGCACGTCCACTCCAGCAGGAGGGATCGGCCGCAGACTGGCAGCTGGCCCCCCCCCCCCAACCAGAGGGCGAGACGTCACACCCCCTCCCCTCCCTCCCCTCCCAGCACCCCCCCTCCCCCCCCCAGGGGATGAGACGTCACACCCCCTCTCCTTCCCCCCCCGAGGAGATGATCGGTCACACCCCCTCTCCTCCCCCCCCCGTCCCCCCCAGGGGATGATCGGTCACACCCCCTCTCCTCCCCCCCCCCCTCCCCCGTCCCCCCCAGGGGATGATCGGTCACACCCCCTCTCCTCCCCCCCCCTCCCCCGTCCCCCTCAGGGGATGATCGGTCACACCCCCTCTCCTCCCCCACCCCCTCCTCCCCCCCAGGGGATGATCGGTCACACCCGCACTCCTCCCCCCCCCCCCTCCCCCCCAGGGGATGATCGGTCACACCCCCTCTCCTCCCCCACCCCCTCCTCCCCCCCAGGGGATGATCGGTCACACCCCCTCTCCTCCCCCACCCCCCCCACCCCAGGGAATGAGATGTCACACCCCCTCTCCTCCCCCCCCCTCCTCCCCAGGGGATGATCGGTCACACCCCCTCCCCCTCAGGGGATAATCAGTCACACCCCCTCTCCTCCCCCCCCCCCTCCCCCCAGGGGATGATCGGTCACACCCCCTCTCCTCCCCCACCCCCACCCCAGGGGATGAGACGTCACACCCCCCCCCTCCTACCCGCCCCCTCCCCCCCGACCAGAGGATGACCTGGGTTAGAGAGCCGTTGCAGTCTCTGACCCCCTCTTTGGAAGCTGCAGCGGCGACTTCAGACTTTTATTCTGCAGGTGGGTAACAGCGCGGACGCGGATCGGGCCAGAAGACGGTAAAGTGGGATTTGGCGGTAGAGTTGGGCGTGCAAATGCATTTAAATTGTCGGGCTGCCCGATTCGGGCGCGCACCGGACCCGCGCCCGAACCAGGTGTCGTTAAAGCCGTGATCTGCTCAGATTCGGGTGCAGATCGTGTTAAAGGCCAGACGCCGAACTTTACCACGATTTCGCGCCCGAAGTTTTGGTAAAATCAGGCCCTAGATGGGAAAGAATATGAGCCTTAAAGCCGTGGATGCCAAATGATTCTCTCATTTGTAACCCATAATACATGGCTTTTCCTCCAGGAATCAATAGATAATAAATAGAGTGGTGACCTTCGAACAAATCTACTCGGGGTAATTGCAGTTTCTGAATATCACCCAGCTGAGAGCAGTTAGGTCAAGAGAGACACGTCACAATGTCAACAAAAATTGAAAAGACTGGAAAATCTCAGCAGGTCTGACAGCATCTGTGAAGAGAGAATTGAGCCAATGTTTCGAGTCTAGATGACCCTTTATCAGAGCTAAGAGCAAATCAGAAGAGATTTATACTTTGAGGTGGGGATGGAGGAGACACAATGAACCTTGGCCAATGGTCTGTAGAACAGTACACAATGCATTTGAAAATTGGATCAGTGGGGGTAGCCATCTGAATGTAGCTTGATCGCTACATCATGTACAAAATTGCCAGAACAGAGACAGTACACAGTCCAAGCCATTATGGTGTATCCAAGCAGCCAAACGTGTATCATCCACGCCTTTTAAAAACAGTATTCTTGAAAGACTTAAATGAATAGGTTTGAAAGTGTTGCACGTGGTTAAAAAATGCGCTTACCTTTGCCGTTGCTTCTGATGTATTGAATATGCCAGGGAATGATTTTAAATTTTCAGTGTTCAGATCAATTTTGGCATCTGTTTGAATTTCTAACAGTTTATCTAAAATTTCTGGTTTGTAGTCTTCAAAGTCAGTTTCAAAGATAGACTGGCCAGTGTTGCTTTTTACATGATAACCCATTCTGATATTTAGCTTGGAAGCAGGTGCACAGCTGATGTTATGTATGGAAGCAATTTCCTGAAATATCGGATGAAGCTTTGCCCGTAATTTTTGCTGGCCAGCAAATATGTTCCTTGATCCGGTCCTTCTTGAGACATCAAATCCCACAGCAATGTCTATCTTACACGATGGTTCATCTAAAGTGTGAACAATCCAAAGTCAGATTTTTTATACATTAAAGTAAATGTCAAAGTGATTAACTTGCTTTTCAATTTTTTTGCAAAAATGAAAGAAAAAATGAGAAAATCAGAAATGATAATAGGGGTTGCTAGTGCTGGTAGAGAGAATTTTAACTAATTTGGCAGGGAGTTGGGAGAAACATAATACACAAAGGATTGAGAGAGAAGCTGAAGTTGGACGGGGGAGGTGGTGGGGGGAAATGCTGGAGATGCAGCCACAGGGTCTTACAGGCGCCAAAGTGGTCTGTTTAAAAGAGCCACCTTGATGTTCAAGGGCTTTGTCCCAGATGTTTAAAAAAGAACAGCCCTCAATCCTCACAGACTCTCACTCCCACACACCCCCATTCCCCGTCCATGTCAACTCTCGTCACTTCGTGCTGCCTGCCACCCCCACGGCCCCTCAAACCATCCATGCCAACCTAGGCTCCTCCACCCATCTCCATGCCCCTCATATCCAAAGATGAGTGGGCTAGGTGGATTGGCCATGCTAATTTGCCCCTTAGTGTCGGGGGGGTAGCTGGGGTAAATGCATGGGATTATGAGGATGGGGCCTGGGTGGGATTGCAGTCGATGCAGAAGTGATGGGCCGAATGGCCTCCTCCTGCACTGTAGGATTCTATGAGTCATATCCTCTATGCTTACCTATATCCCTATATTCACCATGCATGCTCTTTTATAGACCCTATGTCAACTTAGTGCCAACTCATGCAAACCCTTGTACCCCCCACCTGCCACCCTTTGATCTTACACCCTCCATGCCAACTCAGAAACAATGGTGAAATAAAATAAAGCATTAGGTATCTATAGCAGACTTCATTAAAAAAAGACACTCATTCATAAAACCTCATTCAATACATTTAATTTCCTTCAAATACTTTCTCTCTTTTTAAATTTTTTTTGTGAGTTGTTGAAGTGCATCTTGTGGATGGTACATATTGCATAATACTCCTGACTTGTGCCTTGTACGTGATGGAAGGTTTTGGGGGCTCTGGTGGAGTGACATTTGCTGCAGAAATCCTAGCCTCCAACCTGCTCTTGTGGCCACGTTTATGTTGCCGTGTATTGAGAGTGGAGGCTTCAAAATGCTAATGGCATTAAGTGTCAAAGGGAGATGGCTAAACTTTAATATATAAGAGTATTATTGTTCCATACATGTAGCGGTTCAAGAAAGTAGCTCACCACCACCTCCTCAAGAGCAATTAGGAAAGGGTAATAAATGCCAGCCTCAACACACACGCATATTCACACACACGTGCGCACACGTACGCGCATACCCGCTCCCCAGGCAGGGAAGGTCTGTATTTCTTTGATTCTGAAAGGAATAACAGCTAAGCATGCTCCTGTCCTCACTCAATGTCAACATTTGTACTTTCCAATAAGCTAGCAATCAAAAGCATAAAAGCCTGATTGATTTGCTACTCCCTTGACCAGAGATGCTAATGCTAATTATAGTGTCTTTATCACTGCCACAGCTGTGGCCTGTCATGACAAAACACAACAGGTTTAAATTGCAAACTAGTGCATTGGGCAATGCAGGTTCGAACTGAATCTTTGAGAAGATCCTGTTATTCTAATGCAATGAACTGGTTTCAAATATTGTAATAATTTCATGAACAATGCTATTTAAGAGATAAATCTTGCTTTGCGTCCTCACCTCTCTACAGGATATGAAATAATTAATGCAGGTTCCCATGCAAAATGACTAAAAGCAAACAATAAAAATGAATGGAATGGAATGAGTTATTCAAATGTGCTGGATCTTGAAATACCACTCCCAACACTACACTAAAGACCAGGGTTATATCACCAAGCATCTATTTCCCAATTTCAGTGGTATTTTACTATTTTTAAAATTAATTTGTGGGACATGGGCATCGCTGGCTGGCCAGCATTTATTGCCCATCCCTAGTTGCCCTTGGAGGGCAGTTGTTGAGAGTCAACCACATTGCTGTGGCTGTGGAATCACATGTAGGCCAGAACGGGTAAGGACATTTTGTGAACCAGGTGGGTTTTTCTGACAATCAACAATGGTTTTATGGTCATCAGTAGATTCTTAATTCCAGATCTTTTTTTATTGAATTCAAATTCCTTCATCTGCCGTGGCGGGATTCGAACCCGGGTCCCCAGAGCATTAGCTGAGGTTCTGGATTAATAGTCTCGTGATAATAACACCAGGCCATCGCCCACCCCCCCCCCCCACCCCCCGTTTTGGTTAGGGACCATATGGAAGCCAGGCACTCCTCACATGGGCCACTTACCTCCATTGTTAGAGGTCTGGTGACCGGTCACCACTCCAGTTGAGGATGGTGGGTGGAACAGGGAAGACAATTTGGGGAAAGGACAAAAAACATGCTTAACTTTACTGCTCCTGTTCTGTTGATTATGGAGAATATTTTGTTATTGCCATGCTTCAGATCATTTAGTCAAACTTGACATTTTCATAAGACAGTAGCTGAATGAAACAAATTAACAGCAGTGGAATATTTGAATAAGTTTCTGAAGACACTTAAAAAGGAATCACTTGGTTTATCAATTTTGAATATAAAGATGTAGATTTTCTGATTGTGACATATCTTATTTGTAGTCCCAGTTATTTATTGGAGGTATGCTTACCAGATCCTGCCTGGGAACTGCCCCTACTATTGGATGTTTGCTTGAAGCCGAAGATGCAGGTACTCCATAAGTTGCCGATAAAATGGTAATGCACTTTTTAAAAATTTTGAATATTTTTCCTGGGAACTGTCCGAGGCAGAACTCTGAACGCAACCACAAATCTTGACTGTTCTCTTATCAAACACTTGCGTATAATGCTCGAATGACTCAGGCCAGAATCTTATCACCCTTCACGCTGGCGGGATTTTCCCATCCCACTGCAGTGAACGGAGATTTGGTTGGTCGCCAAATTCTCCGACCTCGTTGCAACGGGAGCGTGGCGTGAATGGCGGGTAAGATCGCACCCTCAGATTCTTGGATATATTTTCATCTCTTATGAATGTCAGTAATAGTCACTCGCTCACATATGAATATGACATTCATCATTGATTGATATAGCACCCAGGAAATGAGATGGGGAAAGGTTCAGAGGAGGTTCCTTCTGCCCCTGGCTGCCAAAAAAAAAGAGCGGAGAGACAAAAAAACCAAGCCAAGATACGGCTTGATTTATGATTTGGTTCAACAGTTGCCAGAGATTTGGGTTATGATACAAAGAGGCAAGTACAACCTTTTAGAAGACTGCATCATTGCTAAAAGTTCACCTACCTTTTGGAAGAGGAGGAGGAATGCAAATGCCACGGACAATTCTTCTTTTAACTTTATTTAACTCTTTAATATCATTAATAAAGAGTTTTCTATCCGCTGATCCAGTGATTTGCAGAAGTTCACTAGTTTTTACATGTTTAATACCCAGTGCAAATATCTGAATCTTCCACATACGCAACTCAGCAGCCGCTGAAACCACACTGTCGATGGATGGCCCACTTGTAATCACTAAAAGATACTGGGGCACCTTTTCTGCTTTTCGGCTTCCATCTAAATGCCGAAAGAGTTCATTCACATAATTCAGCGCTGCTCCCGTGGCAGTTTCTCCTTTCAGCTGGGTGATGGTATCAATGTTGTTACTGAGTGCCTCTTGTGAATCAGACGCAGCCAAGCTGAATTCAAGACGTTGTCTTTTGCCGTACTGGACCAAGGCAAATTGGAAGTCATTTGGACCAATGTTGAACAACCTGACAAAATCTTTCAAGCCATCCTTCATCAACTGGAATTCATCACCTGTTATTACTTCCGAGCCATCCATGAGGAAAACAATGTCTGCTTTCTTGAGTTTGCATTCTGTACAAAAAAAACATAGAGCATTTAGAGCAAGGCAAAACGATGGGGTCAAAAAGAGCCATCTACAAATATACAGCAAGAACAGTAAAGCATTTCAAGAGTACAGATTAATACTTCAAATCTATAAATTTATATTTGGTATAGTATGCAAAGATATACAATTATTGAGGAATCACAGATTTTTTGAATTTTAAGGAATTGAGTAAAACCTGAGGGCTGGGGCTGAATTATCAAAGGGTACCCTTTGTGCTTGTGAGTTTAACGTTGTGGTCTGAGGTCATCTTGGAATCCCGATGGCTTCAGAGTGTTTTGAAATTTTCAAAGGGTTAGTGAGGGCAAGAGATCAGGGAATTCATTTGCCGCCAATGACCATTTAAAGCTCGTTAATAGGCCAGTGTGATCAGGATGCATTTTTAACATTGGCTTCAGCAAACTTAAACAGTCTGGTGCATGCTATTGCACAGCTATTGGTTTCACTGCAGGATGACGGAAAATTTTGTCTGTTAAACATGTAAAATTAGGGGGCACTGAAGTATCCTACACTCATAGAACCTGCGCCGTACCTCACTTTTGCCTAGTCTCCCAACGTCCCATGACTTCATCGTAATGGCCCCCTGAGGAGCTGCCTACTCTCAGCAAGAAGATCCAATATGGCTGCGGTCTGCACTTGGAGGTTGGTGAAGCCATTAATAAGGTATCAAGATTGTCTTTTGCCCGATTAGACCATTTACTTTGAGTGATTGCATCACCACAGCATTCATTAAGCCTTTTTCAACTAAAATTGCGAGTTGGGGTTGGGGGGGTGTAATCCCTTGCTCAAAGCCACTCAGGAAGGATCTGGAATCAAGAAAGGGTAACCCGCTGAGAGCCACAACTTATCCTTGCTGCTGGCTGCCCCTCCCCCAAGCCCCACCCCAAGATCCCCTTCCTGCCATTCCTCATTTGTGGCCTGGCCTGTGTCCTTCGGCATTCCTGGTCCTCTAGTGGGGATCCTGGGCATGACCCACAGCTCCCCAGTTAAGCACTTGATTGACACTTAATGCAGCAAACCTTCCCGAAACAAAGGCAAGGCAAAGCAAGACAGGGCTCTCACTAGCAGGCAAGACTTCTGTTGGCTACAATAAGTTCCACTTGCTTTGTATTTCCATTACTTTTGTTGTGGGTCTGTTGGTGTTCAGACTTTTAGCTTGTTACAGACTTTGATCCCTTCAAGTAACCAAAGAAGTTGAGAGTGTTAAATCAGTGGTTTTATTTATTTAGCTATAGCAAGGGTCCTAGTGCACCAGCTACTGGTGGGCCAGAGTTATGAATACCGATTTACACAAACAGATATACTTCCAGGTTCGATTGCAAGCAATTAGCATATACCAGAGGTGTATATGAATTATCTATGTCCACTCACCACTGTTGATTAGGGTTACATCATGTATAGAATACGGGTGTTATTAACAAATCACAACATCTGCACAGCTACTCGATTATAATATCCAATCGGTGTAAAGGTTTCAATATGTTAGCTGATCTAATCTATCACTGGCTACAAGTTGTCCTTAACATCATGACTGATATCTAGCTTGTAGATATCAATTATTTGTCCCATGTTCACATTTCAGAGTTAATGAGTACTCTCAGACTGGGGAGGCCTGATAGATAAACAGGGTAAGAAGTCTCACAACACCAGGTTAAAGTCCAACAGGTTTATTTGGTAGCAAATACCATAAGCTTTCGGAGCACTGCCCTTTCGTCAGATGGAGTGGATATCTGTTCTCAAACAGTGCACAGTGACACAGAAATCAAGTTACAGAATACTAATTAGAATGCAAATCTCTACAGCCAGCCAGGTCTTAAAGGTACAGATAATGTGGGTGGAAGGAACATTAAGCACAGGTTAAAGAGATGTGTATTGTCTCCAGACAGAACAGCTAGTAAGATTCTGCAAGATCAGGGGGAAAGCTGTGGGGGTTACTGATAATGTGACATAAATCCAACATCCCGGTTTAGGCCGTCCTCATGTGTGCGGAACTTGGCTATCAGTTTCTGCTCAGCGACTCTGCGCTGTTGTGTGTCATGAAGGCCGCCTTGGAGAACGTTTACCTGAAGATCCAAGGCTGAATGCCCGTGACTGCTGAAGTGCTCCCCCACAGGAAGAGAACAGTCTTGCCTGGTGATTGTCGAGCGGTGTTCATTCATCCGTTGTCGTAGCTTATGGTATTTGCTACCAAATAAACCTGTTGGACTTTAACCTGGTGTTGTGAGACTTCTTACTGTGCTTACCCCAGTCCAATGCCGGCACCTCCACATCAGATAAACAGGCCCAGTGTTCAAGCAGTAAATTATGTCACCTTCCCATGTTATCTTTAGACCAGTTGATTCTTTAAACAGCTTCACATTGTTTCACAATGTGACACCTTATAATTGACACCTGCAATGTTTCTGCCTGAGAATTAGCAGCCCACAGTTTTGCACCCTTGTCTACTGTCTCGCAGCTAACTGTGTGCAGGATCCTTCTGCTAAACAGCATCTTTTAACTTTTTCACTGAGAATGGTTATTAGTATGGCTATTAGCCCCCTTCAACTTTGTATTTTAGTTCAGATTCCAACACTCCACAGCATTTTGATTTTAAGTTATTTTAATTCCCGTTATAAATACTTCCTGAAACCATTTCAACTCTTCCATGCTATCCGCATATAATAACATACTTTGCTTCTGGTGGCAGATGACAGTGGTGGGGAAAAGCACTAAACAGGGCAACTGTCATTGTCAAGCTAAGGGATGGAGACAGCTGACCTGTAGTGAGGGAGAAAACAGCAAGGATAAGACTAGGGGTTGTGGCTTTTAGATTAGTGAGAAACTAAGGCTATTAAAAAAGGCAAAACTGGAGACCCAGTCATACTGACCGGACGCAACCCGAGTCTGAGAAGCTTCAGGGAGAAGCAGATAGAGAGAGAGGGAGAAAGAGCAGGCCTGCATTCAGAAGCTGGAGCAGCAGATCAATCTTGGTGAATCACTGTGTTGAGGAGCTGCGAATAGAACAGAGATCTGGAGCACCATCAATGAATATTTTCTGTAAAGAAATAGTTTCTTGGAGTTAGCCTTTCCCCAGAGAGTCTATATGGTGTCGATGCTGGTGGAATAAAAGAACCATTTTTTTAAAAGCCTTGTGCAGTCATGTGCTTAACGCACGGTTACAGTAATCTAGCTTAAATGTCATAAAATCATTGCACTTTTAAAAAATCACTAGGCCAAGTCTCCCTTTCAGCAAATTGGTTTTTACCAAAGATTATTCAGAAGCTTTTTGTATTTAACGCAGATTTTAATATCTCCTAAAACATTTGCTTCACAGCACCAGCTTCATTTCCATTAAAAATTGGATTGATGTTGAACTTTCAGCACTTTAATATGGAACATGCTTGCAAAGGTGATCGCTCAGTGCAGGTCATGTCGAGTAGAAGGAAAGGCGAAAAGGGGCTGGGCAAAGGCGAAGCCAAGAGGCACCTTAAAGTGCTCTGTGACAACATCCAGGGTCTCATCAAGCAGGCCATTCACCGCCTGGCTGGCTTGCCGCGGGGGCATCAAGTGTATCTTTGATCTGATCTACGAGGAAGTCTGTGGGTTCCTGAAGGTGTTCCTGGAAAATATCATTAGGGATTCGGTGACCTACGCCGGACACACCTAGGGTGGCACGGTGGCACAGTGGTTAGCACTCCTGCCTCACAGCGCCAGGGACCTGGGTTCAATTCCCGGCTTGGATCACTGTCTGTGTGGAGTTTGCACGTTCTCCCCATGTCTGCATGGGTTTTCTCCGGTTGCTCCAGTTTCCACCCACAGTCTGAAAGACATGCTGGTTAGTTACATTAACCCGAACATGTGCCGGAGTGTGGCAACTAGGGGAATTCCACAGTAATTCCTTGGAATATTAATGTAAGCCTTGCTTGTGACAAATAAATAAACTTTACTTTACTTGAGTGCGAAACAGTGATGGCCATGGATGCAGTGTACATTGTGGAGTGCCAGGGAGCAGACCCTGTGGAGTGCCAGGGAGCAGACCCTGTGGAGTGCCAGGGAGCAGACCCTGTGGAGTGCCAGGGAGCAGACCCTGTGGAGTGCCAGGGAGCAGACCCTGTGGAGTGCCAGGGAGCAGACCCTGTCTGGCCTTGATGAGTGAGGACAGTTTCAAAAAAAGAAAGATTGTAAAGGTATGGATCCGGTTCCATGGCTCCTTGACAGATATATTTTCATTATAATTTCAGAAGCAACTACTCACTTGGTTTCGTTTCAGTACATAGCCACTGAGAAATTATCTTGGACAGATGGTTCAAATAAATAAAATCCCCAGCAGCATAGTAAGTGGCTTCTGATGTTGTAATTGCCACAAGTTCTCTTTTGTTGGCACCTGTTACACCAATGGCAAAGACTTCAACACCATCATCACTGAAGGCTTTAGCTATGGATGGTATGTCTCTTGAGTCTGTGACCAGTCCATTAGTAATGAAAATAATGAATTGTGGCACCTTGGATTTTCCTTGTGGTCGACCACCTTTTTCTTCAGATAGCAGTTGCTTTGCTTGTTTCAGGGCTTTTACTGCATTTCGAGATCCACCCGTTGTCTTCTGCAGCCCAAGAACTGCATTTCTGATTTCAGCTTCGCTCGTGAACTGATCAAGCTGGAATATCGTCTGTGGATTATTTCCATAAATGATGGCACCAAATCGAACACTATCCCTGTCAACATCCGAACGGTTCACCATTGCCATCATAAAATCCTTCATATTCTTAAACTGAGGTGCAGTTATACTGTCTGAGCCATCCAAAACAAAGACAATGTCTGCAATTTCTATTCTCCTGCATTCTGTTGAAAAAAAATGTCAACAATAAATAATCAGGCAAAGGCAAGTAGAATAGAAAAGAAGAGGAAAATGTTGGAAATCTTAAATAAAAACACACTGATAAAATATATAATGAATCTGGTACCATTTGAAAACAGATGACAAGATAATGCTCCAGATGCAGACTGGAAACTGGAAGTAAAATAAGCGGCTTTCGTAGGTCTGACAAAACAGACAGCAGAAAGGAACAGCACCTAATAGTGGTTTAAGTATAAGATCTCTACCCCAAACAAGTTAATAGATTTACCAGTAAGAATCATTGACTTTTAAATACACTGACTGGTTCTTTGCAACATTTATTTCTTGACTCCTGACGTTTACATATTGCTCTTCCCTCCCACTTTGTTATCTTATGTGATTAAGGGATTTCTCATTCACAGTCTGACAAAAGGTCCGAAACATCAATGTAACTTTTCTGTTCACAGAAGATATGTAATTCTGGGCACTGTATCTCAGAGGGGATGTACTGGCTTCAAAGAGCATGCACACCGACCGAGAGGTTAGAAGGACTTAACTAAGGGGACAGCTTGTATTCCTTCAGTGTGGAAGATTGTGAGTTGATCTAATTATAGTGTTTATGATTAAAGTATTTGATTAGATATAGAAACATAGAAACATAGAAAATAGGAGCAGGAGGAGGCCATTTGGCCCTCCGAGCCTGCTCTGCCATTCGTTACGACCGTGGGTGAACATCCAACTCATAGCCTAATCCTGTTTTTTCCCCATAACCTTTGATCCCATTCGTCCCAATTGCTGTATCCAGCTGCCTCTTGAATACATTCAATGTTTTGGCATCAATTACTTCCTGTACAGAAACACAGATATATAAGAGAGAAACTATTTCCACTTGTGGATGAGTTATGAACAAAGGATATAATCTTAAAATTAGAATTAGGTCGTTCAGGGAGACGCAAGGAAGAACTTTATACAAACACCAGTGGAAATTTGGAACTTCCTTATCCCAGAGACTGCTGACACTAAGGACCATAGGTAATTTCAATAGATTCCATTTTTGTCAGTAACTCAGGAGATTGGATTTTTTTTTTAATGGTGTCATGAAAGACTTCCCTATTCTTCATTATCTGAAAGATGCCCTCTGTGAGCTATACTGAGGCTTTGACCAGAAAAGTTTCCAATTCTATTGAGTCTCCTCAGCATAGTTGGAAGGAAGGGTGGTATGATTGGTTCATTACCTCCAGCCAGACAAGGGAAAAGAAACATTCAACTCCTCAGTGACCCCTGGAAGTGTGACTGGTTGGGCTGTGGTTGAGAACAGGATATGATGCCAGTCAAACACCTTGTCAAGCTCATATGTGCCTGGCTGAAGTACGGCAGGCTTTGGACATTAAACGGAACTGCAACTCAACAGATATGGGGGCAGGGGTGTGTGGTTATTTTGAGCCCGCATTCTGTCTGTGGGAATGGCGGTGTGTACTCAAAATCTGGAGCCCGTGATTCGCGCCGGTGTGTTTCCAATTTCCAATCTTACCAGCCCCTTGCTGGTGGAGTGGCGTGAAATATGCCACAGGACCACAAAAAGCTCATTTTAATGCGTTAGCATGTCATTAGTGAGCTCTCCCTCCAGGACTTTGCAACTCACTGGATATTCGGTGGGCACCGGCATGCCACCACGCCAGCGCAATTTACAACAGGTACACCTACACGTGAACCTGTCATGGGGGGTCTCCCCGGGGCCTTAAAGGTAAGTACAGTTCCCGGGGAGAGGGACATGGCCAGGCAGTGGCTGGCAATGCAACCTGGCAGTGCCAACCTGTGCCAAGGGGCCGACTCCAATGAGAGCCACATGGGTGGGGGAGGGGGATTCATTTTTATGTAGTGGTGGCTGGGAGTAGACAGAAAAGCAGAGGATGCCAGCAATGGCATTGGGGTGGTCGAGGGGGGGTCGGATGGAGATGGGTATCCACTCCAAACATGAGGGGAGGGGGTGTGTGGATGGGTTGATTAACCTTGTTGCCTGCTGCAACACATACTAGAAAATTTCCTATCCAGCAAAGCATCCCTGATTTTCCAAAATACGCTGCCAGTGGGCAAATCTCCCATCGCCAACATGTACTTGAAATGTTTCTCCAACTGTGGAATCATTCTGCTGGTTGACAAATAATTTGAGTTTTTTTTTAAACTTACCATCAATTGGACTACACACTTCAAATGAGATGGCTTTTTCCAACTCCTTTAGGGCGTCAAAGCTGTCTTTGTGATGAACATTATCCGGGGATCCTGCAATCTCCACAAGCTGCGCGTAATTAGCTTGGATGATACCGATGGCTAAGACATTAATGCCTTTATCCCTGATGGCTTTGGCCGGTTGACTCACGTGATCGCTTGCTTCTCCATCTGTAATCACAATAAGGTATTGCCGTTCTCCTGGACGGCCCCCTTTCGAGCGATCAAAGTATTGAATTGTAAATTTCAACGCTGCACCTGTATTTGTATCACCACCCCTCTGCTGAATGTCACGAACAGCTTTCAGTAGTTTAACTTTGTCCTCATATTGATCAAGCTGAAATTCCAAATTTACACGTGTGCTGAAAGTTATTACACCATACTGCATCCTGGTTTTGCCAATCTCTGTTCTGTTGATCAAGGTTTCCATGAATACTTTTACTTTATTAAAGTCTGGAGGATTTATACTGCTTGATCCATCGACTACAAAAATCATGTCTGCCACTTCCAGTTGACTGCAGGCTGGAGGAAAATAAAACAAAAACAGGTTGGTTTGTATTTATTATTAGATTTTCTTATTCTTTTGCATCAATTTAATTTTCCCGTATCAATATAGAATAACAAACTTAGTGAACAAGCTTTGAACTATGTTGTTAACTCCACTATTGACCCTGTTGTCATACATTCCCACAATCTGAAAAACGTGCAGGTTAGGTGCATTGGCCATGCTGAATTCTCCCTCAGTGTACCCAAACAGGCACCAGAGTGTGGCGATGAGGGGATTTTCACAGTAACTTCATTGCAGTGTTAATGTAAACCCATTTGTGACACTAATAAATAAACTTAAACCAGGCTTTTTTTTAAAATGAAAAAGCCAACAACAAATCTGTTCAGGCAGGTTTTCATAATCCCACATTAGGTTACCTATACTGCCATGTTAAGAATGGGACAGAATTTAGGGGGAGACCACGGCAAATTGGTAATGCCATTGGACTGTCAATCCAGAGGCTCAGGCTTTTAATGGTTTTTTTGGTACCTTGCGGTACTTTATTTCTAATCCAAAAAGCCAATTCAAATTAAGTCCAATCATGGTCCCCACATGAGGGACAAACCAGATCCAAGCTGACAAGACAAGACATTGCATCCCATCTTGGCCTCTGTCAAACAAGATCCAAGCTGACAGGAGGAAGGCTTGCACCTCCTTCCGGGCTTGATCTAATACAAACAAAGAACAATACTGCACAGGAACAGGCCCTTCGGCCCTCCAAGCCCGTGCCGCACCCTGGTCCAAACTAGACCATTCTTTTGTTTCCCTCCATTCCCACTCCGTTCATGTGGCTATCTAGATAAGTCTTAAACGTTCCCAGTGTGTCCGCCTCCACCAGCTTGCCTGGCAGCGCATTCCAGGCCCCCACCACCCTCTGTGTAAAATACGTCCTTCTGATATCCATGTTAAACCTCCCCCCCCCCCTCACCTTGAACCTATGACCCCTCGTGAACATCACCACCGACCTGGGAAAAAGCTCCCCACCGTTCACCCTATCTATGCCTTTCATAATTTTATACACCTGTATTAGGTGACCCCTCATCCTCCGTATTTCCAGTGAGAACAACCCCAGTTTACCCAATCTCTCCTCATAACTAAGCCCTTCCATACCAGGCAACATCCTGGTAAACCTCCTCTGCACTCTCTCTAGAGCCTCCACGTCCTTCTGGTAGTGTGGCGACCAGAACTGGGCGCAGTATTCCAAATGCAGCCGAACCAACGTTCTATACAACTGCAACATCAGACCCCAACTTTTATACTCTATGCCCCGTCCTATAAAGGCAAGCATGCCATATGCCTTATTCACTATCTTCTCCACCTGTGACGTCACCCTTTATGGTTCTGCCATTTATCGTATAGCTCCCCCCTACGTTAGTTCTACCAAAATGCATCGCTTCGCATTTATCTGGATTGAACTCCATCTGCCATTTCTTAGCCCAAATTTCCAGCCTATCTATATCCTTCTGTAGCCTCTGACAATGTTCCTCACTATTTGCAAGTCCAGCCATTTTCGTATCGTCCGCAAACTTACTGATCACCCCAGCTACACTTTCTTCCAGATCATTTATATAAATCACAAACAGCAGAGGTCCCAATACAGAGCCCTGCGGAACACCACTAGTCACAGGCATCCAGCCAGAAAAAGACCCTTCCACTACCACCCTCTGTCTTCTGTGACCAAGATGTGGAGATGCCGGCGTTGGACTGGGGTAAACACAGTAAGAAGTTTAACAACACCAGGTTAAAGTCCAACAGGTTTATTTGGTAGCAAAAGCCACACAAGCTTTCGGAGCCCCAAGCCCCTTCCACTCACCTGAAGAAGGGGCTTAGGGCTCCGAAAGCTTGTGTGGCTTTTGCTACCAAATAAACCTGTTGGACTTTAACCTGGTGTTGTTAAACTTATTCTGTGACCAAGCCAGTTCTCCACCCATCTAGCCACCTCCCCCTTTATCCCATGAGATCCAACCTTTTGCACCAACCTACCATGAGGGACTTTGTCAAACGCTTTACTAAAGTCCATATAGACGACATCCACGGCCCTTCCCTCATCAACCATTCTAGTCACTTCTTCAAAAAACTCCACCAGGTTAATGCTTCATCTTAGCCAAATAACTAAGATGGCTTTGAAAAATTGCATCAGGTAAAGCCTCGTTTTTATTTCATTGGCTACCCTAATCCTTTATTCTACCATAGCTGACACAAACCACAGGTGTCAGCGCACCCCAATGCAATAGGCAAGCCTCATCCCCTGCCTGATCATTGTTTTACCCCTGCCATGTACTTTAACTCCATAACTTACAATGTTCCAGGGACACGAATTCAGACCTCACCATGGCAGTTGATGGAATTCAAATTCAAGGAACGAATCAATCTCGTTGTTGAAGCCAGTTCTTTCCAAAATGGGTCATAAAATTACCATTGATTGTCATAAAAAAAACTATCTGGTCACTTGAGGAAAGTAATTAGCTGCCCTTACCAAGCCTGGCCTACATGTGACTCCAGGCCTACAGCAATGTGTTTGACTCTTAACTACCCTTTGAAATAACCAACAAGATACTCAAATCATGCCAAATTGCGACAGGAATGTCATACCACTGGACTGCAGAGCTTCAAGAAGGTGACTCTTCACTGCCTTTTCAAGGGCAATTAGGTATGAGCAACCTTTGCTGGCCTGGTCAGCGGCAGCCACATCCCATATATATATATATATATATATGAAAAGATTTAGGAAATACTTATTCAAAAGTTCTGATATCTTGTATCTGTTTCAATGTAGAAATAATTATGGCTTCTGATAACTGTGGCCCAGAACTTCTGATCTCCGGATGGTCGTATCCCAGTTGTGCACCTTCGAGGTCCTGACACGCTGACTATAGAATTTTACAGCACAGAATGAGGCCTTTCAGCCCATTGTGTCTGCACCAGTTCCCGAATTAGCTATCCAGCTAGTCCTATTCTCCAGCCCCATCTATGTAGCCCTCTAAATTCAGCACGGTAGCACAGTGGTTAGCACTGCTGCTTCACAGCTCCAGGGACCTGGGTTCGATTCCCGGCTTAGGTCACTGTCTGTGTGAAGTTTGCACATTCTCCTCGTGTCTGCGTGGGTTTCCTCCGGGTGCTCCGGTTTCCTCCTACATTCCAAAGATGTGCGGGTTAGGTTGATTGGCCATGCTTAAATTGCCCCTTAGTGTCCTGAGATGCGTAGGTTAGAGGGATTAGTGGGTAAAATATGTAGGGATATGGGGGTAGGGCCTGGGTGGGATTGTGGTCGGTGCAGACTCGATGGGCCGAATGGCCTCTTTCTGTACTGTAGGATTTCTATGGTTTCTATGATTTCTATGTATCCAGCTCTCTTTTGAAACCTCCTATGGAATCCGCCTCTATCACTCTCCCAAGCAATGCATTCCAAATCCCAACAATTCTTTGAGTAAAGGAGTTTCTCCTCAACTCTCTCCTAGCTCTCTTGCTAACCATCTTGAAATTGTAACCCCTAGTCACTGACTTATTAACTAGTGGAAACAGAGTATCCTTCGTTACCTTATCAAAATTGTTCATAATTTTTAACACCTCAATACAGTCAGCTCTTAATCTTCTCCGCTCAGATGAGAATAAGCCCAATTTCTCTCATTTTCCTTGTATCTAAAATTCCTCATTCCAGGTATCTTTCCAGTAAATCTCCTTCGCACTCTCTCTAGGGCTTTAACATCCCTCCTTAAATAAGATGCCCAGAACTGAACACAATACTCCAAATGTGGCCTGTCCAATGATTTGTAGAAATGCAGCATCACTTCCTTGCTTTTATATTCTATGTCTCTATTTAAAAATCCAAGATTCCATAAGCCTTCTTAAGAACTGTTTCAACTTACCTCGCCCCCTTCAGAAAATTTTGCACTTGAATCCCAAGGTCCCTCTGCTCCTGTACTCCCCTCAAATGTTGTACCATTGAGCCTGGATTGTTTCCCCATGTTTCTTCTACCAAAATGCGTTACCTCACATTTCACTGCGCTGAAATTCATCTGCCAGTCTTCCCATTTAGCCAACTTGTCAATGTGTCTCTGAAGTCACTCAGCGTCATCCTCACAATTAACTATTCTCCCTAGCCACACCCATCTCCAAATCATTTATACGAATCAGAAAAGGCAAGGGTCCCAACAGTGATCCCTGGAGAACACCACTTTCAACTTGTCCCCAGTCTTAGAAATGCCCATCAATACCAACCCTCTGTTTCCTATCTCTTAGCCAACTTCTAAATCATGCTGCCAAACACCCATCAATCCCAAACATTCATAATTTTCTAACCAATCTGCCATGTGGCACCATATCAAACGCTTTCTGCAAGTCCAAATATACAACATCCATGGCATTACCCTCATCCGCTGCTTTTATCACCTTGTCAAAGAGCTCAATTAAATTTGTTAGACATGATTTGCCCTTGACAAAGCTATGTTGACTGTCTAGTGTTAACCTATTTTTCTCTAAGTGTATATTTATCTTATTCCGTATTATGGCCTCCATCAGTTTCCCCACTATTGATGTCAGGTTGACAGGTCTATAGTTTCCTGGTTATCCTTTGCCCCTTAAACAACGGCGTCACAGTTGCGATCCTCCAGTCCCCAGGACTAATCCTGGGTTCAAAGAAGCCTGGAAAATTTCTGTCAGTGGCTCTACAATTTGCTCTCTTACCCCTCTCAGAAATTTAGGATGCATCCCATCTAAGCCTGGAGTGCTGCCAGCCATTTTAGCAGCTCTTCTTTATCTATCACTATACTGCTCAGTTGCTCAACACCCACATTTCCAACTGAGCCATTGTCACCATCTTCTAATTTGGTAAAGATTGAAGCAAAGTACTTATTTAGTACCTCTGCTGTACCCTTTGCTTCAGTGAGCAGTTTACTTATGAGTTCCACTCTATCCTTCACTAATCTTTTACCATTAATATGTTTGAAAAACATTTTACTATTTTTAAAAATTATTCGTTCATGGGATATGGGCATCGCTGGGTTAGCATTTATTGCCCATCCCTAATTGCCCTTGAATTGAGTGGCTTACAAGGCCATTTCAGAGGGCAGTTAAGAGTCAACCACATTGATGTGGATCCGAAGCCACATGTAGGCCAGACCGGGTGAGGACCAGCAGATTTCCTTCCCTAAGGGACATTAATGAACCAAGTGAGTTTTCACAGCAGTTGACAATGGTTTCACGGTCATGATTCAACTTTTTAATTCCAGAATCCATGATTGATTTTTATTATTTTCTAACTTAATATTGAACCTTATTATATTATGATTGCTATTTCCTAATTGCTCCCCCAACTCTGTCGTTCTCCACCTGACCTGCCTCATTTCCTAGGACCAGATCCAGCAAAGCTTTTTCCCTGATAAGATGGGAAATGTACAATTCCAGAAAGTTCTCCTGCACACACTGCAGGAATTTCTCACCTTCCATGCCCCACACACTACCCTTTTCCCAGTCCACCTTAGAGCAACTGAAATCCCCAACTATTACAACACTACTTGTCCTGCAGGTTTCCATAATTTGGCTACAAATGCTTTTTACTACTTCCTCCCCAATATTTGGAGGTCGATAATAAATACTAAACAAGGTATTCCTTTCCTGTTTCTTACCTTTAACCACACCTTTATGAGGAAAGGTTGAGGGAGCTAGGGCTGTTCTCTCTGGAGCGGAGGAGGCTGAGGGGAGACTTAATAGAGGTTTATAAAATGATGAAGGGGATAGATAGAGTGAACGTTCAAAGACTATTTCCTCGGGTGGATGGAGCTATTACAAGGGGGCATAACTATAGGGTTCATGGTGGGAGATATAGGAAGGATATCCGAGGTAGGTTCTTTACGCAGAGAGTGGTTGGGGTGTGGAATGGACTGCCTGCAGTGATAGTGGAGTCAGACACTTTAGGAACATTTAAGCGGTTATTGGAAAGGCACATGGAGCACACCAGGATGATAGGGAGTGGAATAGCTTGATCTTGGTTTCAGATAAAGCTCTGCACAACATCGTGGGCCGAAGGGCCTGTTCTGTGCTGTACTGTTCTATGTTCTATGTTCACACAGATTCTAATTCAGGAACTGTATCTTGTTCAAGAGCTATGATACTAGCTTTGACGAAGTGGGGGTGGAGGTGTTGGGGAGGAGGGGATTTGTGGAAGGAAGAGGAGAGAAAGAGAGCAAGACAGTCAGTAAGGTTATCCAACCCAGGCCCCACAATCTCTCTCAGCCACCCATGTCCCCATGAATCTGGACGCTGGCAAACCGACACCATCCCCGGTGCCATGTGCCACCACAATAGGCTGACGACCATTGCCACATCATTGCCATGGCAGGCACGGAGAGCATACTGGTGGCTGTGATAGGGTCCTCATTGGGAACTCCTGACACATAGACATGAGTGTACCCACCTGGTCTGGTGCACTGGCTTCCAGTAATGGCTTACAGCTCAGACAGATGGTGCAGAAGCAACCTATTGACTATCACAAGATGGGTTCCCATTGAAGGTAGCACTGCAGAGTCTATCCAGTGAGAGGTACCGTTTTAACACCTACCAAGCTCTCTTTATGGGGGCAACAGCTGGCAGACCTGGCTGTTGTTACTGTTAGTGGGGCCTGGGATAGAATGTCAGCAGTCAGCCACAGAGCCTGTCCAGCAGACAGATGGTAGGGTAACCATAGCTGCATCAGTTGGGATGGGAGTCGACCTCATATGCAACAATTAGGTTGTCGTCCAATGGCCAGGGGGAATGCTGGCAACACAAGCCACAATCCAGCGGTGACCCCCAACATGAGGAACCCCATACCAGCACAAGTCCCCCAAAACCCTGGACCCATGCAAGCCCTCACCCTACATCATAGCTGCGGCTCAGACGACCTGCTCCCCCCCGCCTCCCGCCCCCCCCCGCCCTCTGCACCATGGAGGTTGGTGCTCTGTGGTCCTCACCTTCGAGGTCTCCTTCTCTACTGCCATCAGAAGGGGACTATTTTCCCAGCTCGCCGTGCTGATTGCTGAGCGCAGCGAGGTAGTAAGATCGCACCCCTAATCTTTAAAAGCATTCTCACATCTCTTTTCTTTGATTTTACTTTTGTTCTGTTCCTGATCATTCTTATTTCTTTTTTAAGAATTCTAACATATTTCTTTTACTTGACAAATCAATTGTAAAATACAATTTGAATTGCAGTTGAAGCCAACAGTCTCAATTCAGGCACCCATCTTTCTAACCTTTATATCATAGAAACATATTAAACTAAAGAGGTGATGGCTGTTTCATGAGGTTACTGCCCTTTTGCATTGACCAAGGATTTAAAAGGCTTCACTGGGACAGAGACAAGGAAGAGGACAGCCACAGACAGGTTTCTGCTGAGATATGGAAGAAACCCAAACCTAGTTTCTAGTTTTGCACGTCATTCTCAGAATGAACATTCCCTATCTGTAACTGCACAAAGCCATTCAAAGAAATAGAGTGCTCTGACCAGTCGACTTCTCACATTCAGGGCCCGATTTTACCATTTTCATTCTAAGTGCTGAATTTGGGCGCAATTCAGATCCGACTTGGAAATCTGCTTTCAGGCACCCCCACACGCACTCAGCTTGAAAAAAAAATCACGGGTCCCATTCGCGCTGTGGGCAGGGCTTAGCACAGCCAAAATGATCGGAGCTCTGAGCTGCGCATACGCAGTTAGAAAAAAAATTGAAAAAGCGCGCCCGTGTCAGATCACTCCTGGGCCTTAGGAAGCGGAGAAAGCGGCCCGGGAGTGAAAAGCGGGAGCGATGGCTTCCACAGACATCCCCCTTATCCACACTCACCCCGCCCCGCTACCCAGACCGATCGCGACCCCTGCCACCTTCCCCCTCACCGAACGCCCGCAGAGTGGCAGTGGACCGCCCTGCTCCCCCCGCCAACACCCCCACCACAGATCCATCTGCCCCCCCTCCACCACTGAGCAATCGGGCCTTTCCCCCCCCCCCCAACCAGAGATACGTCTTACCCGCCTCCCTCCTCCCCCCCTCAGAGAATGATCTGGCCTCACTCCCTCCACCCCCACAGAGAATGGTCTGGCCTCACTCACCGCACCCCCCCCCCCCCCCCCCCCCCCGCCAGAGGAACATCTGACCCGTCTCTTCTTCCCTCCCCACCAGACAATGATCACCCCCCCACCCACCTTCACTGGACAACGATCAGCCCTCCCTCCCCCACAACCACCAGACAACCATCGGCCCTCCCCCCCCCCCCACCAGAGATATATCTGACCCGCCTCCTCCTCCTCCCCCTCCCAATCAGACAACAATCTGGCCTCACTCCCCTCCCCAAAATGATCTGACCCACCTCCCTCCTCCCCCTCGCCACCAATCTGAGTCAGAGAGCCTTTGGAAGCTCTGAGCTCGCGCTTCAGCAGCTGGAGCACCCGATTCAGACTTTTATTCAGCATTTCGGCGCAATTCCGGATCAGCAAACACGGTGGTAAAGGGGGAAATGCTGATAAAGTTGGGTGGGCAGTTCATTAATTTAATTGAAATGCATGCAAATGCATTTAGATCACCGTTGCGCCCGTTTTGGGCGCAAAGCGGATCGCCGCCATTCCCGGGTTTCGGTAAAGTAGCCATCTGTGCGGACGTGGGTGCGGATCGCGTTAATGGTCTCACACCCGACTTTACCACGTTTTCGCGCCCGTCGCAATGGTAAAATCGGGCCCTGAGTGTGTGGAGTTTCTGGACAGAGAAAGGTTGGTGATTTTTTTGTTTAAATGTCCCCCAAGCACTCCATACTGCTGTATACTTAGGTAGTAATCAACAAATTATGGCATCTCATCACCATCTTGGGTCTTTTGGTACAGTGGGTTTGAGTCCCACCCCAGGACTTGATGGCCAAGGAAGTTGCATTTATAATATGGTCAATGCTGAGTGCGTCAACCTACAAATGCTTCCAAACACAGCAATGGCTGGCAGTAAGTGTGGGAGAGATTCCTGGTCAGCCATGCTTGATGTGGAGTGGTGCTGCTCAAGCTTTAAGCCCCTGCTGACAGACTAGTGACCTGTTCTCAGTGTTACTAGCTATGGAAACTCACTAAAGTCTTCTTTTGTGCACCACTAGGTGTGGGAAGAGAATTGGAAATGGAATGTCCATCCTCTTCTGTTCCCTGGGCTCTGTAAAGCCTGTACTGAGGCTATCCTAACAACAATGTTAGTGGCCTAGAACTGGAAATTCTGCTACCTCACGGCTAAGATAGATGCAGTGCCCTATAGGCGCACTTCCTCTGCACCACAGTGGCCAAGGCAGATCAACCTTTAGATGCCCAATTACTCTCCATAAAGTATTAAAATTGAAACCTTGCCATGTTGATGATAATTTCAGCAAGAAAGAAAAAGCCACTTACCTTCTTTTGCACACATATCACGTATAACTCTATATTTTATTTCTGATAAAGCATCAAAGTTTTCAGTGTGAAAAACCCTTTCAATTGTTCCTGCCATCTGTTGGAGTTGAACTTGGTCAGCCTTTCCCACACCAACAGCATAAATCTCTATTCCCCGTTGCCTTAATTCTGCAGCAGACATTGAAACATCATCCTGTGACTTTCCATCTGTGATGATAATCAGAAAGCGGCGTACCCGTTCAAGACGAGTTTTATCTGCTTCAAGGAAGATTTCCTTCATATGAGTTATTGCCTGAGCTGCCTGTGACACACGTCCTCCAATCATCTTGATTCTATTAATTGCAGCTTCAATGTCATCATTGGTTGTATATTTAGCAATGTCAAATTCTTTCTGAGTCGTAGATCCATATTGGGCAACACCAACCCGTACTTTGTCTTTACCAATGCGGAATACGCTTATTATGTCAAGTATGAAAGATTTCATGTCTGTGAAATCGCCAAGTGTCATACTACCTGACCCATCGATCAGGAAGTAGATATCGGCTTCGTCAGTGTCAGTGCAGCCTGAGAAAAAGAAAAAAAACAATCATAATGAGGCTTGGCTGGGAGTTCTGAATCTATTAGAATGCCAGAACACCTATTCCCCAGAAGAAACATTGTTTGATTGACAGCTTAGGCTTTTGGGCTTTCTCTGGTCAGTTTCATAATGTTTGTTGATATTATGCAAGTCGTTTCAAGTGTTTACGGTTTGTGGTTTTTGAAACTTCAAAGGGCCTGGATGATTGATATTTTTATTAACTTACTGTCCAGACTTGTTTTTCCGTATGAGATGGATTATGTTTTTTGAAAGTTCTTTTTATACATGCCACTTTACATTGTGTTCGTTGGTTCTTGAAAGTTTACGTTGGGTCAATGGGCATGGCAGTGTCAGAGCCTGGAAAATGGAGCATAAGGGAATATAGACGGTGGTTGAAAGGGAAGAGCTTGGCATGAGGTGACATGGGAGTGAGTGCGGTAGTGGGATGGGCACCAACCCATATAAAATGCAGCCCAACTTTTCTCCATCTGAAATGACTGTGCGCTCTGAGTTCAGAAATGTATATTTCTTACCTTGCGCAAGTTGATCTTTTTTTCCTGGCGTATGATCCACACCATTGACAACACCGAGGCAAATTTTCTTTGCAAATTCCGAGAAATTTTCAAAATTTTGTTTTTCTGAAAAATATGTTTGTGGAGGAAATGAGACAATGCTTCTGAGCTCATCATGGTTGGCATTTGGTGTCCCGATGGCATATACGGTAACACCAAGGCGTCGAAGGGCAACACTGGGGCTTTTGACATCATCGTCGGAGTTCCCATCGGCAATCACAATTGCAATTTTAGGGATACCTTCTGTTTGCCGACGTCTAGCTCTCGGCTCAAAGTAGTTAGTTTTTAGGAAGCTAATAGCAGCCCCCGTGTTTGTCATTCCTCCCTTGTAATGCATGTTTGAGATGTGCTGGACAATGTCTTCCTTGTTTTGATAAGTTGTAAAGTGAAACTCCATTGTTGGGGTAGTGCTGTACTGTACCAAACCAATTCGCACATTTTCAGAACCAATATTAAATACCTTGATAAAATTGCTTAGAAATTCACAGATTAGTTTAAAGTTTGTTTCTCCAATTTTGTCCGATCCAGGCACAAGAAAAGCAATATCGACAACTGAGGCTGTTTTGCACACTGAAAATAAAGAAGAAAACATTGTTACTGTACTGTGCAGCACCTCCCAAAAAACCAAGCATGAATTCACTAAATATTATGAATACTGAGCATACGTTTCTGTTCCTGCACCGGGATCTTTATGAAGCAAACTTTTGTCTAAAATAGGCAAAAAGAGGCGGTTGGAGGGGCTTGTGAGTCCTTGTACATGAATTACACAAAATCAATATACAGATGCAGCACCAATTGGGAAGCCAAATGGATTGGTTGGCTTTTGTTACAAATGAATTGGTGTATAAAATAACAAAGTCTTGCTATAGTCTACAGGGCCAGTGAGCCATACATGGAGTACCGTATATAGTTTTGTCCTCCTTACTTAAGTAAGGACACACTCTCCCTGGAGGGAATTTAACAAAGATTCACTGGACTGGTTCCTGGGATGAAAAGAATGCCCTATGAGGAAAGAATGAGTAGACGAGGATTATAATTCCCTAGAGTTTAAAAGGATGCAAGGTGATCCGTATTGAAACATACAGTGGCGAATTTCCCCGTCCCACCTGCCACAAGAATCAGAGTGGGCCTGGGGCAGACCATGGAAATGTCCGTTGACCTCGGGTGGCATTTTCCGGTTTCAGGGTGAGCGAGACCAGGAAAACCCATCCATAAAACTCTTAAGGGGCTTAACAGTGTAGACACTGAGAAAGTGTTTCCCTTGGCTTTAGGATCTAGAACATGGGGTAAAAGTCCATTAGGACTCAGATTCACTCAAAGGGTTGCAAATCTTTGAAATATTCTCCGCAGAGAGCATTCATTCATTGAATACATTCTCGATAGATTTTTGAGTAACATGAGGAATTAAGGGTATTGGGAATGGTGCAGGAAGGTGATGTCGAGCATAAAGATAAGCTATGATTTTTAAAAATCTTACGGCCGGCTAGAAGGAGCACAGGGCCTATTACAGCCTCTATTTGTAAGTTCTTATGATGGTAAAGCCAGCAGAGTGTCAGGTTATCTGCTTGATGCTGACATCAGGAGGCCAAAAGGGATTTCAGTTTAGGCCTCTTAAATTCTATTCCAGAGCTCTTGATTGCAAATACGTGTCCAGTAGTTTGTAAAATTGGGTGCCAGGACAGTAACACTGTGCCCATCTCCATAAGGAGTGGCATGGTGGCACAGTGGTTAGCATTGCTGTCTCACAGCACCAGGGATCCGGGTTCAATTGTGTGGAATTTGCACATTCTCCCCATGTCTGCGTGGGTTTCCTCCGGGTGCTCCAAAGATGTGCGGGTTAGGTTGATTGGCCATGCTAAATTGACCCTGAAACCGGAAAATACTGCCTGGGGGGATTTAGCAGCGTAAATACGTAGGGTTACAGGGATAGGGCCTGAGTGGGATTATTGTCGATGAGCCAAATCGCCTCCTTCTGCACTGTAGGGATTCTATGGATTTTATCTGCTCCACTCTTGCTGGTTTTTCACCAATAGAAGGGAGATGTCAGATGGCCTACTTGCATTTGGGCCAGTTGTAAGTGATCCAATTACATGGTTACTTGTCGAACAATCACCAGGTAAGAGTGGTAACTGGGGTAAGACAGAGTATTTCCTTTGAGGAAACCCTGTTGTTAGAAAAACAACGGTAGTTTTAAGGAATGTATATTTGTATTGGTAAACATTAGAAATAAGGTTTAATTTTAAGTGGGTTTAATTTATTGTTTCTGTGTAAGGAAGAGTAAAACTTATAGTTAGATTCTTGCTGATAGGATTGTATGTATAGGGTTTGGTTCAATTCAAACTGTACTTCTATTGTGCCTAGAGAGAGTGACAATGTGAAGAGTAAGTAAAAGGCAAACGCATGTGATCATTGGTTAGCAACTGGAGGCCTTTTTAGGTTAGAAGGACTTTTAAGTTTAGCTGAATTTGTTGGCAGTTGGAGACAGGACCTGGGAATGAACATTTCTCAACTCTGCCTGAAGAAAGGCTGGACAGGATAAGGAAGCTACGAAAAGGCAGATTTCCCAAAGAACCAGATATAGTCCAGATAACTAGGGAATTTGAACAAAAAAATGTCTTAAGACTGAAGTTAACAGAATACAGACCAAGGTGTTGTTCAGGAGAATTCAAGGGAAAAGCAGACAAAGGGTCCGATTTTACCTTTGCGTCACACCTGTTTTCGGGGGCGAAAACTTGATAAAGTCGGGCGTGAGGCGATTAACGCAATCTGCGCCCGTATCCACACAGATGCCCACTTTACCAAGGCCCGAAAATGGCCGCGATCCGAACCGCGCCCGAAGCGGGCGCAATGGCGATTTAAGCGTATTTGCATGCATTTAAATTGAATTAATGGGCTGCACGTCCAACTTTACCAGCATTTCCCCCTTTACCATCGCGTTCGTCCATCCAGATTCGGCGCAAAACAGATATGCTCAGCAAAGGTCTGTTTCAGGCGCTCCAGCTTCTGAATAGATAAGTTCAGAGCTTCCAACGGCTCTCTGACTCAGAGAGAGTGCAGGGGGGAGGATGATGGGCTCGATCATTCTCTGGTGAGGGAGAGAAAGAGGAGGAGGCAGGTCAGCCACATCTCTGGTAGGGGCGGAGGAAGGAGGCCCAATCATACTCTGGTGTGGGGTGGAGGGAGGCCCAATCATTCTCTGGTGGGGGGGGGGAGGGACGGAAGGAGAAGGGGGGCCAGGTCATTCTCTGGTGGGGAGGGGGAAGGAGAAGGGAAGCCAGATCATTCTCTGGTGGAGGGGAGGGAGGAGGGAGGTCAGAACTCTCTCTGGAGGGTGGGGGGGGGGGGAGGGGGGGGGGGCGGGGGAGGAAGTCAGGTGGTTTTCTGGCCTGCCCCAAGGTGGGGGGGTGGGGGGGGGGTCAGATCGTGGGGGTGGGGAGTGAGGCCAGATAGATCTCTGGTGGGGGGAGGGCAGGCAGGGACCGCTGCTACTCTGCGGGTGATCAGTGGGGGGAAGGGGGGCAGAGGGTCACGATCGGTCTGGGTAGCGGGAGGATGGGTGGATAAGGGGGACAGTTATGTTGTGGGGATGGGGCGATGTCTGTGGGGTCCATCGCTCCTGATGTTTGCTCCCGGGCCGCTTTATCCGCTTTTTGTGGCCTGAGAGCAATGTGACAGGGGCGCACTGTTCAAATTTTTTTTCTCACTGCGCATGCGCAGTTCGGAGCTCCGATCGGAGCTGCAGCGTTTCGGACGCGATAAGTCCCGCCACAGCGCGATTCAGACTCACGATTTTCTTTTCAGGCTAAGTGCGTGTGGGGGCGCCTGAGAGCAGTTTTCCAAGTTGGATCTGAATTGCGCCCAGATTCAGCACTTAGAATCAAAATGGTAAAATCAGGCCCAAAGTGTATTGAGTGAAAGAGGCAGCTGAAGTAACCAAAATTTAAGTGGGAAAGTAGACTTTAGAGGTAAATCAAAAGTTTGATGCTATCTTAATAGGGTTTGGGAATCAATAGTTAAAGCAATTGTGAACAGTTGTACAAAAGTCAGGGCAAAAAAAATCCTGAAGGGGACGTTGTAAAACCTAGATGCCGGATTCTTAGTTAAAAGTAGAGCAGAGGCTTTGTTCAAAAGAGTCACTTGGAAAACCTGGTCTGGACTTCAGAATGCAAACCACTGATGGAAAGTAGATTTTATAGCATATTTTTGTGAGTGGAGTTTGGAAACTCTCATGTGAGAATCATCTGAGGAGTTTCTGAGGAGAAATCCATGCACCCTAACTTGGGGTGAGAGCAGAATGTATGTTTTGACTTGGCTGGTCTGTATGGTTTAAAGGTACTTTGGGTTACTGAAACTACTGTAGTTTAAGATATTCTTTGTAATCCATGTTAATCTTAAAATCTGTGTATATTTGTGAAGCAAAAGGGGAAGTAAAGGAGTATTGTATCATAATCCAATTGTTCATGTGAAGTAAATTTTTTGTTGTTTAAAGTGATTTAAAAGTCTTGTGACTATAAAACAAAGTACAAGTAACAGCCCTTTGAGCCAGGATTCGATTCTGGGATCTTCTGGTCAAATTATAACATTAACTGCGATGGTAACACCGTGCCCTTTGAAGGATGCCCTAACCTGACATGACTACGCTTGGACTTCCTCTCCCTGTCAATCCTATTCTTCTATCCCCCTCTCCTAATCCCTGCAACATGGCCTATGTTATGGTGAGTGCTCTTATAGGGGAAAACCTCAGTTAACCACGTGACCTTTCATCTAATGGGACGGGAGCATGCGAGCCTTTATGGATTTGAAAGCAGTTGCAGTATGACCAGTATTGCTACATTCTGTATATAAATTTTGTTGTTTGGTGATCACCTGGAGCCTCTGTTATTATTGTCAGTCTTATCCCAGTGAAACTCTGGACTTACACAAAGTCCAGTTCTTTGTTGCTCCTCTTTTTTGCGGCTCACTGGAGCTCAGCAATGACACTGCCCCTGGTGCCACAGCTGGAAAAGGCAAACTGCCAGCTATTAGAGGTGGGATATACACTCAGATGGGGGCACATGCTCACCTTCAGCCAATTAAAGGCCAGTAGTTAAATGTCTGTGAAGCAAGCCAGCCAGGTGGAGACGGCCTTACTCCTGACTTTAACACTGGTGGGGGGGGGGATTGATCCTACCCGCAGTCTAAAATTCTGGCACCATTCCTTTTCTAAACCCCATCACCATTCCCATTCCCCCTCCCCCATATACACCATCCCTTTCTTCCCATTACCTTCTCAATCTTGTCTCCCTCTCTCTGTCTCTCTCTCCTTCCCTGCCTATCTCCTCTGCCTCTCTCCCCTCCTCCCCCTCTCTTTTTCTTTTCTCCAGGCCTCCTCACTTTCCCTCTTTGCTGCTCTCTTTTCTTTCCTTTTTTCCTCTCATCTTTCATTTGTCAATCCGTGCTCTGTTCCTTACCCACTTCCTGACTTCTCAAGCTCCCTAAGTGTGAGAGAAACATCATCATGCAAAGGGAAACCTCTGGAGGGTGTGAAGCATCAATTAGCTCGCAACCGCTCAGTTGGTTCACACAGTCTAGAACAGCCCGGAACAATGTTCTGCTACCATTGCCCGAGAGCGCAGGCATTTTGACATTGACGTTACTACACTAGGGGAATCCCGGTGGGCAGGGGAAGGCCAGCTCAAGGACCAAGGCAGTAGTTACAAGAAAATAACAGTTACATCGACTAGATTGCTGCTGGCCAGTCAGATTGCCCTGCAACTCTGTAAGAAGGGACTTCCTACTGTGGGAGGTGGAAGTGCTACCTCTAGCCAATTAACACTTCTTAGTTGGAAGGGAAACCCCGCCATCTTAAAAATTCTGGCCACTGACAGATTATCATCAACTTGGCGAGAGGGATTTTGATAAAAAGTGGTTAAAACAGATTCAATATTAGAAATTTTCCACAATTAAATGGCTTATTCATTGCAGTTTAGAAGAGTATGGGGGGATCTCATAGAAACTTGTAAAATTCTAACAAGATTAGACAGGGTAGATTCAGAAAAAATGTACCCGATGGTGGGGGAGTCCAGAACTAGGGGTCGCAGTTTGAGAATAAGGGGTACGGGTACGTGGTTTGAGGATAAGAGGATGGGCGGCATGGTAGCACAACGGTTAGCACTACTGCTTCACAGCTCCAGGGACCTGGGTTCGATTCCCGGCTTAGGTCACTGTCTGTGTGGAGTTTGCACATTCTCCTCGTGCCTGCGTGGGTTTCCTCCGGGTGCTCCAGTTTCCTCCCACAGTCCAAAGATGTGCGGGTTAGGTTGATTGGCCATGCTAAAATTGCTCCTTAGTGTCCTGAGATGTGTAGGTTAGAGGGATTAGTGGGTAAAATATGTAGGGATATAGGAGTAGGTTCTGGGTGGGATTGTGGTCGGTGCAGACTCGATGGGCCGAATGGCCTCTTTCTGTACTGTAGGGTTTCTATGATTCTAAACCTTTTAGGACTGAGGTGAGGAGAAATTTCTTCATCCAGAGAATGGTGGATCTGTGGAATTCACTACCACAGAAAGTAGTTGAGGCCAAAACATTGTCTGATTTCAAGAAGAAATTAGATATAGCTCTCGGAGCTAAAGGGATAAAGGGATATGAAAGTGGAGGCGGGATCAGGATATAGAATTTGATGATCAGCCATGATCATAATGCATGGTAGAGCAGTATGAAGGGCCAAATAGCCTACTCCTATTTCTCTTTTCTATGTTTCTATGATTCTGGACTTGCTTGACACTTTGTACATTTGCAAGAACATACTGTAGTGGGTTGCGGTTGTTGTCATGTGAATTTACAATAAAAAACTTAATAATAATCAGAAAGTAGTAGAGGCATGTTTTCACTGCATTCAGGTACTGCAGTAAGAAGTCTCACAACACCAGGTTAAAGTCCAACAGGTTTATTTGATAGCAAATACCATAAGCTTTCGGAGCGCTGCTCCTTCGTCAGATGGAGTGGAAATGTGCTCTCAAACAGTGCACCAAATAAACCAAATAAACCAAATAAACCTGTTGGACTTTAACCTGGTGTTGTGAGACTTCTTACTGTGTTCACCCCAGTCCAACGCCGGCATCTCCACATCATGTCCACTTCAGGTACTGCAGCAGCAAATAAATCATTTTGTAATAAAATACCAACTCATTGGATTATACTGTCCCTCACAATGAAACTAAATGCAAACAAGGTAAATACCTCAAACGTCCATCATAAATTCTGATCTGAAGGAAAGAGGAGATTGAGCATTACCTGGTGGCACTTTGATGTCTTCCACCACATACTTTTTCTGTGTGATTGCTTTGATTGTAGTGGAAAGTGCATTGGCAGACTCCTCGAGTTCAGCAAAGTCACTGACCTTCACTAAAAATGGATGGTTTGCAAGAAAGGCCATTGCTGCCAGATCCTTTCGGTTCGCCTTCCCTACACCAATGGAAATAACAAGCACACCATGATCTTTTAAAGCTTTGGCAGCTTTTTCAACCTTATCTTGAGATGACGCAGCCGTAACTATTATTGCAAACTGGGGAACCTTGATGCCCTTACGACTTCCAGCAGATTCTTTGAAGAATGTGCTGTGTAAAAAAGTAATGGCGCGTCCTGTTCGCAGAACCGGTCCACCCTTGAAGGTATAATCATTCTGTAGGTAATTCACCACCTCCTCTTTTGTCTTGAATCTATTCAATAAGAATTCAGTTTGTGGATCCCTACTGAACTGAGCAAGTCCAATTCTGTATTTATTCGCTTTAACGTTCAGCTGATTAACAACCTGTAAAATGAAATTCTTCATATGACGAAATCCTGCTTGTCCTACATGTCGAGATCCATCGACCAGAAATACAACATCAGAGTAAGGTTCAAATTGAGCTGTGAATTTAAAAAAAGTGAAGGATAAGTATATGTGTAGAATTATCACTTGTTAACAGAATTATTAATATTAAGGGTGAAAGGCATTATCTGAATATTGCACCACCAATTCTTTTAATGAATCATAGATTTATAGAATCCCTACAATGCAGAAAGAATGCAGAATGCCCATTGAGCCTGCACCAACAACAATCCCATCCAGGCCCTAACCCCATTAACCTTATGTATTTACCCTACTAACCCCTTGACACAAAGGGCAATTTAGCATGGCCAATCAACCTAACCCGTACATCTTGAATGGTTCCAAAATTAGAAAACCTAATTTTAATATGGCTGCCAAGCAAACAGGTTATGCCCAGTCCTGGTTAACTTTGATGCCTTACACACTTACACTTCCAAGTTTCAATTTGAATACAGCCCAGACAAACTGAATTAAATCTCTGACGTCTATTAAATATGTAGCTTCTACGTGAAATTATTTCGAAAATACAAACCAGGAACATATTAATTAGGAGCCAGAACAGGCCATTTGGCCCCTCAATCCTACTCCTCATGGCTGATCCGATTGTGGCCTCATCTCTATTTTCCTGTCTACTCCCTACACCCGTCACCTCACTTGTCATTCAAGAATCTATCTAATTCACCCATAAAACACTCAATATTCTTTAACATGTAAATTTCAAACTTTTCCTTTGGGCAGAATTTTACCACTGTCCCCCATTGGCCAAGATGTACGCTCGAAAGCGGAGTGGGGAGGGGGGGGGAGGGGGGGGGGGGGCATGTAAAATTCTCTGGGTGGCCCTCCCAACAACCTCCCACCCAACCCGGATGGTTCTATCGTTTGAGGCTGGGCAAAGCCAGGATGGCTTGCCTGCCCTCACCCTCTACGGGCCGGTTCCCACTCGGAGTGGGAGGAGTTCAGGGTGGAGACGGGAGGAAAGCCTGACAGATCACCGCGTTCAGGCCTCTGGTGAGTTTGGGGCGACACAATGGCACAGTGGTTAGCACTGCTGCCTCACATCGCCAGGGACCCAAGTTCGATTCCCGGCTTGAGTCATTGTCAGTGTGGAGACTGCACATTCTCCCCGTGTCTGCGTGGGCTTCCTCCGGGTGCTCTGGTTTCCTCCCACAGTCCAAAAGATATGCTGGTTAGATGGATTAGCCATGCTAAATTCTCCCTCAGTGTACACGAATAGGCACTGGAATGTGGCAACTAGGGGATTTTCAAAGTAACTTCATTGCAGTGTTAGTGTGAGCCTACTTGAGACTAATAAAAAAATAATAATTTACAACATTGGCACCCTTTCCAGATTGGGCACTTCACCCTGGAAATCATACTGAAGCATGTTGTCCTCCTTATATTCTTCTGCTGACTTGATCCCAGTTAGACGCTTTCCTAATTGTTTAATTAGAAACAGCACCTGAAAGCTATGTTTAAGTATGTGGAGAGGCGATGGCCTAGTGGCATTAATTCAGAAACTCAGCTAATGTTCTGGGGGCCTGGGTTTGAATCCCACCACGGCAGATAGTAGAATTTGAATTCAATAAAAAATATCTGGAATTAAGAATCTACTGATGACCACGAAACCATTGTCGATTGTCGTAAAAACCCATCTGGTTCACTAGTGTCCTTTAGGGAAGGAAATCTGCTGTCCTTAATTGGTCTGGCCTACATGTGACTCCAGACCCACAGCAATGTGGTGACTCTCAACTGCCGTCTGATATGGCCTAGCAAGCTGCTCAGTTTCAAGGACAACTGGAGATGGGCAATAAACGCTGGCTCAGACAGTGATGCCTATGTCCCACAGATGAATGAATGAATGAATAAAAATTCTGTCAAGATTCCTACTTCCATGATTTATTGCCATTCTGAAGACAAATATATTTTAAGATTAAAAATTCTGGAAGAAGCTGAAGTAAGGAAGTCATTACTGCGTACAGGCACTGATATGACTGGGTTATTTTCTTATATGACTGTTAAGGATGCCAAATTTATTCAAGCTATCAGCTCAAGTTCTTGATCTGAAAGGTTGCATTGCCCCACAATCATCTTATCAAAGTGATAGAAAAACTCACTTGAAAGGAATTAAAAATCACAAGAACACAAGAATTAGGAGCAGGGATGGACCACACAGCCCATCGAGCCTGCTCCACTATTCAATAAGACCATGACCAATTTTGGGCTCCGTTTGGAAACTCCATTCTCCTGCCCACTCCCTAACCTTCGCAATTCTCTGCAAGACCAAATATCTGTCTATCCCAGCCATAAAGGTATTCAATGATGGAGTATCCACAAGCCTCTGGGGTAGAGAATTCCAAAGATTCACAAGCCTTTCAGTTGTATAATTTCTCCTCATCTCTGTCCTAAGTGACTGCCTCCCTATCTTGAGAGCGTGCCCCCTTGTTTTAAACTCCCAAACAGTAGAAACAATTTCTCAACATTTAACCGAGCAAGCCCCTTTAGAAGTTTGAAGGTTTCAGTGAGATCATTTTTCATTCTTCTAAACTCCAGAGAATATAAGCCCATTGACTTCAGTGGGCCCAGAAGATCCTGCAAGCAGCCAATGGTGAGCACTTGAAAGAACACCTAAGAAACTGTCGCAAAAAACATTCAACAAACTCATCTTCTAGACCACTCTTGCCAATTTGACTGTCCCAACCTTTATACAAATTTAAGTACCCAACAAATATTATACGTCCTTTCTGACAAGCTCCAGTAATTTCCTGTTTAATGCCCTGTATAGCTCCTGTTAGAGAGCCTATTCCGCTCTATGTTTTCCAACTGTTGCTATTCCTAATTTCCATGTACACTGATTTTACTTCATGATCATTTGAGGCCAGATCCTTTCCCACTAATGTCCTTATGTCATCTTTAACAGGGCTACCTCTCCTCCTTTGCCATTAAGTGCATCTTAGTGAAATATTGGATTGGATTTTATCGACCTTCCTTCCAGCTTTGCCCAAGGGTTCCCTGGTGGCGGGGCAGGTGAGCCATACAAAACACCATAGACTTCAATGGCACCAGAAGATCCCGCCAGCGGCCAATGATGAGCACCAGAAACGATACCACAGGGCAGAAAGTCCCAGCCATTGTGCATTCTGGAATATATATTACCCATCTTTGATCACTTTGCAACCATGCAAATGGGAGGCAGTGGTGCACTGGTATTATCACTCGGCTAGTAATCCAGAGACCCAGGATAGTTCTCTGGGGACCCATGACAGATGATGGAATTTAAACATCTGGAATTAAAAGTCTAATGATGACCATGAAGCTATTATCAATTGTCATAAAAACCTAACTGTTTCAGTAATGTCCTCTAGGAAAGGAAATCTGCTGTTTCATCAATGATCTTCCTTCTATCATAAAGTCAGAAGTGGGGATTTTCATAGATGATTGAACAATGTTCAGCACCACTCGCGGCACCTCAGATACTGAAGCAGGTCATGTGCAAATGCAACAAGACCTAGACAATATCCAGGCTTGGACTGACAAGTGACAAGTAACAATCATGTCACACAAGTACCAGGCAATGACCATCTCCAACAAGAGGGAATCTAACCATCACCTCTTGACATTCAATAGCATTACCACCACTGAATCCTCCACTACCAACATCCTGGGGTTACCAATGAGCAGAAACTGAACTGGACTAACCATATAAATACTGGGGCCACAAGAGCAAGTCAAAGGCTAGGAATCCTGTGGTGAGTAACTCAATGCCTGAGTCCACAAAGGCTGTCCACCATCGACAAGACACAAGAAAGGAGCATGATGGTATACCGTCCACTTGCCTGGACGAATGCAGCCCCAGCAACACTCAAGAACGTCAACACCAGCCAGGACAAAACAGCCCACTTGATTGCCACCTCCTCCACAAACATTCAACGAATGGTGGCAGCTGTGGGTACCATCTACAAGATGCACTGCAGGAACTCACCAAGATTCCTTAGGCTGCGCCTTCCAAACACATGAGCACCACCATCTAGAAGGACTTGGACAGGAACACCAACACCTGGGACTTCCCCTCCAAGTCACTCACCATCCTGACTTGGAAATATATCGCTATTCGTTCACTGTCACTGGGTCAAAATCCTGGATTTCCCTCCCCAAAGGCACTGTGGGTGCACCTACACCTCAGGAGCTGCAACAGTTCAGGAAGGCAGCTTCTGAAGGGCAACTAGGGATAGGCAATAAATGCTGGCCTAGCCAGTGACGCCTACATCCTATAAATGAATAAAAAAACAAATGCCTCAGTAGTTGTGATTAAACCTAAATTATTTATCTCTATTTGTGCCCCTTGATCATCTATCTTTTTGTAGATGCTTCGTGCATTCAGATAAAGAGCCATTAATTTCAATTTTTCATTCTGTCCCCTGTAATGTCCTTATTCATTGATATACAAACTCTTTGTCCCTTCTTGACCCACTCTGCTTGTCGTTACCCACATCATCATACTCTTCTGATGGTTCAACCTTTCTCTTTGGATTTCTAAATTTCCCGTCACTCGAAACCTCCCTGCACTATGTTAGTTTAAATCCCTGCCCATAGCCCTGGTTATTTGATTGGCCAGGGCAATGGTTGCAGCCCAGTTCAAATAGAGTCCTTCCTAATTTAATAGGTCACTTTTCACCGACTACTGATGGCAGTCAATCAAAAACCCTTCTTCCCACACCATTCTTTGAGCTGCACGTTTAATTCTCTTGGCCCAATTCTAATTGGTCGGGTAACAATCCTTTGATGTTTTGCATTTCAATTTGATCCCCAACTACTCAAATTCTCTTAGCAGAACATCATTCCTGGTTCTAGCTAAGCTGTTGGTTGCTACATGAACCACAACAACTGGATCGTCCTCCTCCCACTTCAAGTTTCTTTCCAGTCATGAGATGTTTTTAATCCTGGCACTGGGCAGGCAACACAAAACATTTGGAGCTCCCAGTCGAGACTGCAGAAAACAATATCTATCCCTATAACTATACTGTCTCCTATCACTATCACATTCCCCTTCCCCGCAATTTGAATGGCATCCTTCACCGTGGCACCATAGCCAATCCACCTTGCTATCCTTCTCCTCATCCACACAGGTAACAAGCACATCTCAGCTGTTGGACGAAGTTAGGGCTGATACTCCTCCATCACTAGTTGCTCTTGGAGGCCAGCTGAGAGTCAACCACATTGATGTGGTTCTGCAGTTATATATAGGCCAGACCAGGTAAGGCAGATCTCCTTCCCTAAAGGACATTAGTGAACCAGATTTCAGAAAAGCCTATTGGTTCACTAATGCCCTTTCGGGAAGGAAATCTCCCATCCTTACCCGTTCTGGCCGACATGTGACTCCAGAGCCACAACAATGTGGTTGACTCTCAACTGGCCTCCAAGGGCAACTAGTGATGGTCAATAAATGCTGGCCAACCCGCGATGGCCATGTCCCACGATTGAACAAATAAACTCATTACCTGCTGGTTCCCCATATCTGCCAAACTCAAAGTCACACTCTCCTGTCCCAGATCTTTGACCAACTCCATGATTTTGCCTAACCTAAGAGGTGTGACTGCTTCCCAGAACAAGTGGCCAGGTAACTGTCCCCTCCCTGATTCTCCGTAATGTCCACAGCTCAGATTCCAGCTCAGCAGTTCCGAGTGGAAGTTGCCTAAGTTGCAGACACTTGCTGCAGATATGTTTGACCAGGATTGCAAAGCATTCCACAGATTCCCACTAGCCTAGAGATATAGAAGAAAGCTCATCAACTACAGGAAATAGAACGTAAATAGAAAAAAGAGTATGTCTTTCCCCCCTACACATAATTCCCCACACAATATCTACATCTCACTCTGACATGGTCGCAACTTTTCGGCCGCTCACGTTAGCGGATCTTCCGGTCCTGCCAGTGGTGCACCCGTACCACAGGTTTTCTGGTGGCAAGGGATGCATTCAACGGGAAACCCCTTTGACAACAACGGGACCAGAAGATACCGCTACTGGCCAATGGCCTCCCACTGTCACAAAATATGCGCTGAGTTGCCACCCATAATCTCCTTTCCATGCATCCCTTACTCTGAATCATAGAATCCCTACAGTACAGAAGGAGGCCATTCAGCCCATCGAGTCTGTACCGACCACAATCCCACCCAGGCCCTATTCCCGTAACCTCGCACATTTACCCTACTATCCCCCTGACACTACAGTCAATATAGCATGGCCAATCAACCTAACTTGCACATCTTTGGACTGTGAGAGGAAACCGGAGCACCTGGAGGAAACCCACGCAGAGACAGGGAGAAAATGCAAACTCCACACAGACAGTAACCCAAGGACAGAATTGAACCTGGGTCCTTTGCGTGTGAGGCAGCAGTGCTAACCACTGTGTCATCATGCCACCCCTGAAGCACTTCACAACAAAGCTTGAGAACTATTAAGATATCCCAATGTTTTTAAATGCTGAGAATAAAGTAAGAATGCACATAATGAGTAATGTATTCATGCCACATTTATTGAGTAAAAGAAATGCTTTAATAATCTACTAAACGAGGGAAAATGTTCCACTCGTGAGATTTCCCTACCTTTATTTCTTTGCTGTTTGACAACTATTGTCTGTTGCTCCCACTTAACTCACGGGATTTAACCCACCACAGCCCTGCCCCACCCCACTTCATCTCTCCTCCACATAGACATGTGAACAAAGCAAAAAAAGCCTTTATTCTTTGAAGATGTTAGCTTGTGCTTACATCTTAGCAATGCTAAATTAGCTCATTGTCAAATGCTTAATTCAATAAACGTGTTTGCTTTTTTTGGATTGTTAACCACATGGAGTTAAACAAGTACATCTGTAAAAACTAATTATGCACCGTTCATTAAGTACAAAATAGCCAAAAGAAAAAGTAATTAAATATATAGACAATTGCTTACATACCGCTTCGCTGAGAGTTGGTAACATATACATTTGCAGTTAGAAGAAATAGCATTGCAGTTACTTCTAACCACCCCATGTTGAGAGGGTCCCAGGATGTTTTCCTAAGAAAAGCATATTTGACAAATATTTTATGACCTCTTCAAGTTTAAAAGTGAACTCCTTCAAACTACAAATAATTAATCAGGCATAGTTAAATGACACATTGCAGCAACAACAGCAACTTACAATAATACAGCATCTTTAACATAGAAAAACATTCCAAAATGCCAAAGAGCGGCACAATCAAATAAAAACATCAGTCCTGAACCTAAGCAAGAGATAATAGAAAGGGTGGAGTTTATGGATGGGCTTAAATGAGGAGAGCCAGGTTTAGAGACTCAGCCGTTTAGAAGGCAATTCCAGCTCATTGATAACTGCAGGCAATGCAAAGCTCCCTACCCTTGGATGTCATTTATGATTTTGATTAGGAGTGTTTCATTGGTGTTTGCATGGGCAGCAACCTGGTCTGAAAAGTTCAACCAGGGAGTTGTGCAAAAGATGAGCACAGATTTGCAGGATGGCAAGAACTTTGGAGAGAAAGGGAGTTTGGAGATGGGGTGGTGGTTTGCAAAGATAGGGTGTATTCTTTGAGGATGGACTAATAGCAGTATGTTTGAAAAGACGCAGTACCTGAGGAGAGAGAGCCATTTACAATACCAGCCTTGAAGCAAAGTTGTGTGGTCATTAGTTTCAACAGAATAGAGTCAAGAAAGCAAGAGGTGGGTCTCGTGGATTGGATGAGCTCAACTGTGGTATAAGGGCTAGGATGATCTTGGAATAGTGAGAAGTTTTGGCAATGGGGAAGAGTGTTTGATGTGATCCATTCAGATTTGCCAATGAATGCTAAACCAGTTGTGCACTATGTACATTCAGGCTGGAATTTTACCATCTCACCCGCCATGGGAATCGGAGCGGGCGAGGGACGGACCATGGAAAGGTCTACTGACCTCGGGCAGGATTTTACAGTTTCGGGATGAGTGAGGTTGTAAAATCCCGCCCATAATTGTGACACTTGGACATAGTGGAACAAAGATCGATGTGAGGGGGAACATGTGGTGACCATACACAAGGCAGAACAAGAGCTTTACTGAGAACAAGAACACCACAGTTAAAGACAGTTGGGTGATTAAACAGATTGAAAGCTGCCAAATGATAGTGGCAAATGGTTGACCAAAGACTAGATAGATGTGCGTTCATAAGTGGTCTTCAAGTAAGGTGGAGGAGTTCTTTATTATAAGTTAAATTCCATCTTGGTGCAAAAAGCTGAAGTACTAAATTAGCACTTTTCATAAAATCCTTTAATAGCTTCAAAATAAGCAACATGACTTTTAAGACCATGGTGGTTTTCTTTCAATTGGTTATATTGTAATACACAAAAGGCTCTCATAGAGAAAGATTGATCAAGATGTAGAATCCCTATCGTGCAGAAGAGACCATTCAGCCAATTGAGCCTGCACCAACTCTCTGATGGAGTATCTTACCTAGACCCTCTCCCCTGTCCTATCCCCATAACCCCACACTTTTTCCATGGCTAATCCACCTAACCGACACATCTTGGAACACTAAGGGGCAATTTAGCATGGCCAATCCAGCTAAACTGCACATCTTTGGACCGTAGGAGGAAACCGGAAAAACCCACGCAGACACAGGGAGGATGTAAAAACTCCACACAGTCACCCAAGGCTGGAATTGAACCCGGGTCCCTGGAGCTGTGAGGCAGCAGTGCTAACCAGTGTGCCGCCCTATATAGGCAAAAGTTTCTGGGTTCAAAGCCCATACCATGACAGGAGTTCACAATCTGGGCTGAAGCATTGAAGAAAGAACAGCATTCACATAGCACATCAATATCTCCCAAAATGGTGGGGTTTGAAATACAGTCCAAATGTAATTAGGAAGTTGTCCTTTAGCTAGACATTAAACCCAAATGTTTTTCACCCTTCCAGACCGGCTGTAAAGATCAAAGAGAATTATTGAAAGAATTTGGGAGCTGGTTAGCATTCCTCCTTCAACCAATGCTACAAGAAAAATCTATTGATTGTCATTCATCTGATGCCAATGTGTGGGATATTGCTGGTACAATCGCCTGTACCAGTGATTGTTCGTCAGGTTCCAAGAACAGCCACAATGTGAAATCGTGTTGGTTTATCGCACAACGGTTATTGTGCTGTAAAACAGGAATATAGACTGTATTAAACCGTTTCCATGGGCGAAAACTCAATTACTATTCTCAGAAAATGCTCGGTTCCCTCTTGGATTCCTTCAATAAGATTTATTTCAAGTTACATTTGGGGAGAAATTAGACTCTTTGTCCTTTTCCTTTGTAAATTAATCTAATTGGCAATCCGAAAGATCTTTTAAATCTTGGTTTCTTCCCTTGTTAGATCTGTCCGAACTCTGTCTTCCATCACAATGACTAATTTAATATGGAATCCGTTCCCTTTATCTCATCCAGTTTCAAACTATTTGCGTTAGCCGAATCCTTCCAAACGAAAGTTGATAACGGTTACTTTCTCGATGTTTTCCCAAGTTTTGGTCATGGTTTCCCACAAATACGGTGATTTCTAGACCACGAACCTTTCAACGCTTCCACCCTTGGAAAGGAGCTCGGGTTCTGCCAGTTTGGGAACGGATGGATCGCCGCGGGCAGAAACTGGTCAATGTTACACCCAAAAACTGAAAGATAGCTACCTGAATGCACTAATTTCAGTGTAACAGAATGAAGCAACGAACCACTTATACCAAAAAAGATGGTAATGAGAGCGATTACGTACATTGACACTTGTAAAGCCCGCTGACTCTTTGAAGAAACAGCGAATTTCATGCTTTTCGTGGGCAAACGAAATTATTCAGCACTTTGAGAGTACCCTGTCAGAGGTGTATCTCCGTGTGAAACGGCCCGATTAGGTGTTGGGTAACGCAGGGGCAAACAATGGCATGGGGTTAAAACACAAATTTGACTTATATTTCCCCCAAAGTAAGGTTTCTAAACAGTGGCAATGTATCTCCAATCTGAAACAAGGAGAATATGCATTGCTGAAATCCAAAGAACGCAGCGGAGCAGAAAATCTAAAACAAACCTGCCTCATGTCATTTGTATGGAACTTAAGCAAAACATAGTCTAAAACTGATTCAGGATCGCAGCTTTAAATTAATTAAGTCGACTAAATACAGTGGCAGTATAGAGGAGTTTAATGACAGTGTTGTTTGAAGCTGTCTACTTTTATTCTGTATAAAATCCGTGCACAAATATTTCAGAAGAAATCGTTACTTACAGTTGCTTAGCAAAGCTGAGGATTTCCAGCCGCCAAGGGCACTGAGCAGCTCTGAAAACTCCAAGGTCTTCACTTTAATAAATTGCTCGAAAGCTCCTCCCTCACACTGCACTTGCCTCCCACTGGGAAGGCGTCGGAAATAATTACACTCGTTTTACAGTCAGTAAATTTCGCCCGTTGTCTAAATCCAGGCGGCTCTTCTCCCTACCCTGTGTATGTAGCGGTAAGGCGTTTCCTGTTGCCATTGGGTTTCCTCAAGAATTTGAAGAATTGGCTTCATTTCAAGGCAAGAGGAAGAACTGATTGGGGTGGGGGGAGAGGGGGGTGAATTTAGCTTGACCAATCTCGGTTTGAGGAGGTGCCAATAACAAGTAGATGGCGAGCTAGACCGTGTTGTGCACTTAGACTTCCTCAGTTCATTTGACAAGATTCTCTACAATAAGATCAAAGCAGTATCGGCCTTTTGGCTAAAATCAAGCATCAGATCAAGCACAATGCCTTCTCTTGTCAGCTTGGACCTTGTTTGTCTCTCGTGGAGACATTGAATTGGATTCAATAGGATTTTGAATTTGGTTTTTTGGAGCAAGCAAAGAATGGATTTGGGTTTGCCCAGTCCATTTTGAGCATTGGCTTCAAGGATAGAGTAGAACTTTAAGGATAGGGTAGAAAAAATTAAAAGATCAAAGCAGTATCCATTGGAGGCAAACATAACATGGAGAAGAAACAGTTGTGAAGGGTAGAATCACCCAGCACTGTTGGAAGAATCATGTCAGCCTAGGCAAAGTTCTGAGTAGTTGCAACATTGCCCAGTAATGAGATCACTCATTTCTGATTTAAATCAATCAGCTGCATTCAAAAAAATCAAAGCCAAATTGTGAGGTTGACATGATAATTCTAAACTTGAAGGGACAGAGGAATCAAAGAGAGAGATGGAAATTGCAAGATGAATTAAATCAAAATAGGTGAGTGGGCTAAATAACGGCAAATGCTGTTTAATACAAACAATTACAAGTTATTGCAATAGAAAAAATATAGTTGCACTCCTTTCATTGACATATCTGAGAATGAAGCTGAAGAAAATGCTGGAAAATCTCAGCAGATCTGACAGCATCTGTGAAGAGGGAAAAGAGCCAATGTTTCAAGTCAGGATAACCCTTTGAAACGTTGGCTCTATCCTCTCTCCACAAATGCTGTCAGACCTGTAGAGATTTTCCAGCATTTTCTGTTTTGTTTCAGATCCCAGCATGTGCAGTATTTTGATTCTACATGTCCAATCAAAGGAGAGCAGCAAAAGTAAAATTATATTGATCTACTTAGCCAATAAAATTAAGTCACCATAGTCCCAGGTGACCATAGGCTGCTCTCCCCTTTTGAGGGGGAGAACTGACTCATGGCGATTTAGCCTGAGGATCACCACACCTCAGGCAAGGGACAAGGTTGAGAAGGCGGTGCCTTCATGAATAATCTCAGCTGGTACAGGATCTGCATCACAAACCAGCCATCCAGCCAACTGAGCTAACCAATGGTCTTCTGAGGTTTCCCTCCAGCTACAGATTTGGTGTCATGGGTGTGACCACCGGTATTGAGTTTTTTGCAAAAATGTACTTTATTCACAAAATATCTGAAAGACACATTACAAAACATTTCAAATTGTCATAACAGGAAAGCACAACAATATTCATATGTTCTCTAGATATCAAGATGCACTCTGAGGTGCTTCAATTCAGTAATGAGAACATTACAAACATTTCAATATTTTGATTACAGAGAGTACAATTTTGTTCAAATTATGTATATTATAGAAACAGAAATTAGAAACAGCAGTAGACCTGCTCCACCATTCATCTTGATCATGGCTGATCACGAATTCAATATCCTGATCCCTCCTTCCCTCATATATCTTGATCCTTTTAGCCCCAAGAGCTATATCTAATTTCTTCTTGAAATCAGACAAAGTTTTGGCCTCAACTACATTCTGTGATAGTGAATTCCACACATTTACACCCTCTGGGTGAAGAAATTTCTCCTCACCTCAGTTCTAAAAGGTTTACCCCTTATCCTCAAACTATGACCCCTAGTCCTGGATTCCCCCGCCATTGGAAACATTCTTTCTGAATCTACCCTGTCTAACCTTGTTAGAATTTTATAAGTTTCTATGAGATCCCCTCTCACTCTTCTAAGCTCCAGTGAATGTAATCCTAACCAACTTAGTCTCTCCTCATATGACAGACCTGCCATCCCAGGAATCAGCCTGGTAAACCTTTGTTGTCTTCCTTCTATAGCAAGGACATCCTTCCTCAGATAAGGACACCAAAACTGCACACAATACTTCAGGCGTAGCCTCACCAACACCCTATACAATTGCAGCAAAACTCCCTATCCCTATACTCAAATCCTCTCGCTATGAAGGCCAACATACCATTTGCCTTCTTTACTGCCTGCTGTACCTGTGCGCTTACTTTCAGCAACTGATGCACAAGGACTCCAAGTTCTCGCTGAGTATCCACCTCTCTCAATTTACACCCATTTGCGTAATAAACTGTCTTCCTATTATTGCTACCAAAGTGGATAACCTCACATTTATCCACATTATACTGTATCTGCCATGCGGATACCCACACACTCAGCCTGTCCAAATCATGCTGAAGCATCTCTGCATCCTCCTCACAGCTCACCCTCCCACCCAACTTTGTATCATCTGCAAATTTGGAGATAACACATTCAGTTCCCTCTCCCAAATCATTAATATATAATGTGAACAGTTGGGGTACTAGCACAGATCCCTGAAGGGACCTCACTAGTCACTGACTGCCAATCAGAAAAATACCCATTTATGCCAACTCCTTGTTCCCTCTCTGCTGACCAACTTTCTATCCATTTCAAGACATTACTTGCAATCCCATGTGCTTTAACTTTACATAATAGTCTGTTATATGAGACTTTGTCGAAAGCCTTCTGAAAGTTTAAATAAACCATTGGTTCTCCTCGGTCAACTCTACTAGTTATATCCTCAAAAAATTCCAATAGATTCGTCAAGCATAATTTCCCTTTTGTAAATCTATGCTGACTTTGTCTGATTATACCATTGCCATCCAAATGCTGAGTTATGAAATCCTTGATAATGGACTCTAGCAACTTCCCCAGTACTGACGTTACTCACTGGTCTATAATTCTTTGTTTTCTCTCTATCTCCCTTTTTGAATAGCGGGCTTACATTAGCTACCCTCCAATCTGTAGGAACTATTCCAGAGTCCAAAAAAATTTGGTGATGTTGCAATCTGAGGTGCTTCAATGCAGCCACACACGGTTAGGATTAAACACACAATCTAAGGCATTTTCATGGTTAGCAGCCCCTCGGTGTACAATGGCTGAAAGGCCTTACACAGCGGCTCCTGTATCTACATCCATATCTAAGGGGTGGCCATTTACTTGGATTTTAACCTTGATCGGAGCTGCTTTCGCTTTGGTGATGAAATTTGGCTGCATTAATTTCTCATTCTTGGGTTGGTTTATTTGTAAAGCTCTGTCCTGAGTTGGCTTCACCATTCACCTGGGCACTATGCATTTTACCTGTACCAGTAGTTTTGTCCAGGATGGATCCCATGACTACCAGTGCAGCATGGATGCACTCGCTCCTCACTGCATTGTGGAGAGACTTCTCGTCTAGTTCTGGAATCTCACGGCCTCCGACTCCAATTGCCCTTTCTTGGCAGTAAATAGGAGATGGAAGTGTTATCCACTGTGGATTTGGTTTTGTGGTATAGAGGTCGCCCAAGGCTGAGGATGGTACCACCTATGGAAACCTGAAGCTCCTGGGCCCCTTTTTCCACATTTTCACAGGAAAGGGCCAGTTCTATGGCCTGATTGAGGTCCAGAGTTGGTTCAGTCAGTAGCTTGCTTTGGATCACAATATTATTAAATGCACATACTAAACAATCCCTTAACATTTCCGGAAGTGTTTGCACGAACTCACAGTGTTCTACCAATTTCTGCAGTCTCATCAAGAATTCAATGATTGGTTACCTAGGAAGTCTATTTGCCATGTTAAACCTGTAGCATTGCAATATAACAGATGGTTAAGGTTGTAGTGGACCGGTACCATATCAATCAATTTGTCAAAAGATTTTGAATCCAGGGCTGCTGTGTAGGTTAGACTTGTTATGATGCTGAAAGTCGGAACCCCACAAGTGGTCAGAAATGTAAGCCTACTTGTGACTAATAAATAAATAAACTGAAAAAGGATGACTTTTTTTCAGTGATCTCCTGCTATCTTGTTTGCCTGGAAGAAATAACATGTTCTTTCGCCATACTGGGGCCAATCCTCCACACCTGCATCATTATGTTCCAGCTTCCCAAACAGCGGCATTTTCAATATCTCCCTGTCACTGACTTACCAGCTTCGTTGAAAGATAAGGCAGTCCAAAACTTTTTCTTGTTCCTCTTCGCCAATGTAATGAGGAGTGTAATCTGGAAGCCCGACTGGAAAGGAACATAGTTTATCATAGAATGCAAAGTAAACCACTACCATGATTTTGATTTGATTTATTATTGTCACATGTATTAGTATACAGTGAAAAGCATTGATTCTTGCACACTATACAGACAAAGCATACCATTCATACAGAAGGAAAGGAGAGGATGCAGAATGTTGTGTTACAGTCATAGCAAGGGTGTAGAGAAATATCAACTTAATGCGAGGTAGGTCCATTCAAAAGTCTGATGGCAGCAGGGATGAAGCTGTTCTTGAGCCAGTTGGTACATGTCCTCAGACTTTTGTATCTTTCCCCGATGGAAGAAAGTGGAAGAGAGAATGTCCAGTGTGCGTGGGGTCCTTAATTATGCTGACTGCTTTTCCAAGGCAGCAGGTGTACACACACTAGTCCCTGCCTGAGACTACAGTTCATCCGGCTCAGTCCTGGCCATGCCATATAAACGGCTCAGGGAATGAGTTCCAGCAGGGCAGGCCATTGCCTGTTACCATGGGGAATCACTGATTGATCTCCCTGTGGAGATCATTGAGAATGAGTTCTATGTTCCTTTCCAGTCGGGCTCCCTGAATCATTACACAGTACATTCTGATAGAAGACAAGTCATCAAGTAAACAATTGAAATAGTTAAAGGAAAGTTTGGATGCCAGGCAACTCCAGTATTCACCAAACACTGTGTCATGAATTATGGAAGCATTTTATCTGCTTCATAACTTAGTAACCCGGGAAGACCTGATGGTAGGTATCACCTAACAAGTGCTGATTCTGTAAACAAAGTGCATGAGGAACAGGACAGAAGTACTGTAAGAACAATTTCTAGACAATTAGAGAGCCAAAATTATTCAGGACACATCTGTGGCAACCTTAGCCCAATAACACCTTTATTGTCTAAACAAAATCTTTGCTTCTCATAGTTGGCCATCACAGCGTAATTCTGATCCACAACATTCGTTCATTGCCTGTTCTTCATTGTTTCATGAGAGTCAAACATGAAAGCAATTCTTAAATAAAACATTCTAGCAATTCATTGTAACTATTTACAAAAATAGTGCTTCTGCTTTTATTAGCACTGTGCACACACTCTGAAACAATGCCACATTCTAACACTCACCTGATGAAGGAGCAGCGGTGCAAAAGCTTGTGATTCAAATAAACCTGTTGGACTTTAACCTGGTGTTGTGAGACTTCTTACCATATTCTAATACTTCCTCTCTGTGTCACCAAAGAGACTGGGGTCAGAGAAAGATGTGGAGATGCCGGCGTTGGACTGGGGTAAACACAGTAAGAAGTTTAACAACACCAGGTTAAAGTCCAACAGGTTTATTTGGTAGCAAAAGCCACACAAGCTTTCGAAGCTCTAAGCCCCTTCTTCAGGTGAGTGGGAATTCTGTTCACAAACAAAGCTTATAAAGACACAGACTCAATTTACATGAATAATGGTTGGAATGCGAATACTTACAACTAATCAAGTCTTTAAGAAACAAAACAATGGGAGTGGAGAGAGCATCAAGACAGGCTAAAAAGATGTGTATTGTCTCCAGACAAGACAGCCAGTGAAACTCTGCAGGTCCACGCAACTGTGGGAGTTACAAATAGTGTGACATGAACCCAATATCCCGGTTGAGGCCGTCCTCGTGTGTGCGGAACTTGGCTATCAGTTTCTGCTCAGCGACTCTGCGCTGTCGTGTGTCGCGAAGGCCGCCTTGGAGAACGCTTACCCGAATAGCAGAGGCCGAATGCCCGTGACCGCTGAAGTGCTCCCCAACAGGAAGAGAACAGTCTTGCCTGGTGATTGTCGAGCGGTGTTCATTCATCCGTTGTCGCAGCGTCTGCATAGTTTCCCCAATGTACCATGCCTCGGGACATCCTTTCTTGCAGCGTATCAGGTAGACAACGTTGGCCGAGTTGCAAGAGTATGTACCGTGTACCTGGTGGATGGTGTTCTCACGTGAGATGATGGCATCTGTGTCGATGATCCGGCACGTCTTGCAGAGGTTGCTGTGGCAGGGTTGTGTGGTGTCTTGGTCACTGTTCTCCTGAAGGCTGGGTAGTTTGCTGCGGACAATGGTCTGTTTGAGGTTGTGCGGTTGTTTGAAGGCAAGAAGTGGGGGTGTGGGGATGGCCTTGGCGAGATGTTCGTCTTCATCAATGACATGTTGAAGGCTCCGGAGGAGATGCCGTAGCTTCTCCGCTCCGGGGAAGTACTGGACAACGAAGGGTACTCTGTCCACTGTGTCCCGTGTTTGTCTTCTGAGGAGGTCGGTGCGGTTTTTCGCTGTGGCGCGTTGGAACTGTTGATCAATGAGTCTAGCGCCATATCCTGTTCTTATGAGGGCATCTTTCAGCGTCTGGAGGTGTCTGTTGCGATCCTCCTCATCCGAGCAGATCCTGTGTATACGGAGGGCTTGTCCGTAGGGGATGGCTTCTTTAACGTGTTTAGGGTGGAAGCTGGAGAAGTGGAGCGTCGTGAGGTTATCCGTGGGCTTGCGGTACAGTGAGGTGCTGAGGTGACCGTCCTTAATGGAGATGCGCGTGTCCAAGAATGCAACCGATTCCGGAGAGTAGTCTATGGTGAGCCTGATGGTGGGATGGAACTTGTTGATGTCATCATAGAGTTGTTTCAGTGATTGTTCACCATGAGTCCAAAGGAAGAAAATGTCATCGATGTATCTAGTGTATAGCATCGGTTGAAGGTCCTTCAACCGATGCTATACACTAGATACATCGATGACATTTTCTTCCTTTGGACTCATGGTGAACAATCACTGAAACAACTATATGATGACATCAACAAGTTCCATCCCACCATCAGGCTCACCATAGACTACTCTCCGGAATCGGTTGCATTCTTGGACACGCGCATCTCCATTAAGGACGGTCACCTCAGCACCTCACTGTACCGCAAGCCCACGGATAACCTCACGATGCTCCACTTCTCCAGCTTCCACCCTAAACACGTTAAAGAAGCCATCCCCTACGGACAAGCCCTCCGTATACACAGGATCTGCTCGGATGAGGAGGAACACAACAGACACCTCCAGACGCTGAAAGATGCCCTCATAAGAACAGGATATGGCGCTAGACTCATTGATCAACAGTTCCAACGCGCCACAGCGAAAAACCGCACCGACCTCCTCAGAAGACAAACATGGGACACAGTGGACAGAGTACCCTTCGTTGTCCAGTACTTCCCCGGAGCGGAGAAGCTACGGCATCTCCTCCGGAGCCTTCAACATGTCATTGATGAAGACGAACATCTCGCCAAGGCCATCCCCACACCCCCACTTCTTGCCTTCAAACAACCGCACAACCTCAAACAGACCATTGTCCGCAGCAAACTACCCAGCCTTCAGGAGAACAGTGACCAAGACACCACACAACCCTGCCACAGCAACCTCTGCAAGACGTGCCGGATCATCGACACAGATGCCATCATCTCACGTGAGAACACCATCCACCAGGTACACGGTACATACTCTTGCAACTCGGCCAACGTTGTCTACCTGATACGCTGCAAGAAAGGATGTCCCGAGGCATGGTACATTGGGGAAACTATGCAGACGCTGCGACAACGGATGAATGAACACCGCTCGACAATCACCAGGCAAGACTGTTCTCTTCCTGTTGGGGAGCACTTCAGCGGTCACGGGCATTCGGCCTCTGCTATTCGGGTAAGCGTTCTCCAAGGCGGCCTTCGCGACACACGACAGCGCAGAGTCGCTGAGCAGAAACTGATAGCCAAGTTCCGCACACACGAGGACGGCCTCAACCGGGATATTGGGTTCATGTCACACTATTTGTAACTCCCACAGTTGCGTGGACCTGCAGAGTTTCACTGGCTGTCTTGTCTGGAGACAATACACATCTTTTTAGCCTGTCTTGATGCTCTCTCCACTCCCATTGTTTTGTTTCTTAAAGACTTGATTAGTTGTAAGTATTCGCATTCCAACCATTATTCATGTAAATTGAGTCTGTGTCTTTATAAGCTTTGTTTGTGAACAGAATTCCCACTCACCTGAAGAAGGGGCTTAGAGCTTCGAAAGCTTGTGTGGCTTTTGCTACCAAATAAACCTGTTGGACTTTAACCTGGTGTTGTTAAACTTCTTACTGTCAGAGAAAGAACCATAGAAATGTTATGGTACAGAAAGAGCCCATCTTTCCTGTGCAAGGCAAAAAAAAAAGAAACTCATTTTAATCCCATTTTTCAGACCCAATCCACGGCCTTGCAGCTTACTGCACTTCAGATGCAGTTCCAGATACCTTTTAAATGATCTGAGCATTTTGGCTTCATCCACCAACTTAGGCAGTGAATTCCAGACATCCATCACCCGCTGGGTGAAATTTCTTTTCCTTATGTCTTCCATAATCCTTCTACCAATCACCTTAGACCTATGCCCCTTGGTAATTGACCCTTCAAATAGGGGAAACAAGTCTTTCCTGTCCACCCTATCTTGGCTCCTCATAATTTCGTACATCTCTATTAAGCCACCCCTCAGCCTCCTCTCTACTATGGAAAACAACCCTAGTCTATCCAATCTTGCCTCATCGCTGCAATTTTCAAGCTCTGGCAACATTCTTGTAGTTGTCCTGGGTAGTCTCTCCATAGTAAGAAGTCTCAGGTTAAAGTTCAACAGGTTTATTTGGCAGCACTAGCTTTCAGAGTCTCAGGCTCCTTCATCAGGTGACTGAGGACTTGTGTTCACAGACAGGTCATATACAGACACAAACTCAATTTACAAGATAATGGTTGGAATGCGAGTCTTTTCAGGTAATCAAGTCTTAAAGGTACAGACAATGTAAGTGGAGACAGGGCCAAGCACAGGTTGAAGAGGTGTGTATTCGCTCCAGCCAGGACAGTTAGTGAGACTTTGCAAGCCCAGGCAAGTCATGGGGATTACAGATAGTGTGACATGAACCCAAGATCCCGGTTGAGGCCGTCCTCATGTGTGCGGAATTTGGCTATTAGTTTCTGCTCGGCGATTCTGCATCTTTCACCAATAAAGGAAATCATATGCTTTTTTGACCACCTGTCCTGCCACTTTCAAGGGCACTTCCTCACCCCCTCTCAATGCCTTCTCTTTCATTGAGTATCTCCTTGCTTTTTTTTGCAATCTCCGAATGCATACTTTTCCAGATAGAATTCCATTGTGTGTCATGAAGGCCGTCTTGGAGAACGCTTACCCGAAGATCAGAGGCTGAATGCCCGTGACTGCTGAAGTGTTCCCTGACTGGAAAGGAACACTCCTGCCTGGTGATTGTCGAGCAGTGTTCATTCATTCGTTGTTGAAGCGTCTGCATGGTCTCCCCAATGTACCATGCCTCGGGACATTCTTTCCTGCAGTGTATCAGGTAGACAACGTTGGCCAAGTCACAAGAGTATGTACCGTGTACCTGGTGGATAGTGTTCTCACGTGAGATGATGGCATCCATGTCGATGATCTGGCACGTCTTGCAGAGGTTGCTATGGCAGGGTTGTGTGGTGTCGTGGTCACTGTTCTCCTGAAGGCTGGGTAGTTTGCTGCGGACAATGGTCTGTTTGAGGTTGTGCGGTTGTTTGAAGGTTTGTAGTCTCTCCATAGCAATAGTGTCCTTCCTGTAATGTGACAAGAACTGTACACAAATCTCCAACTTCAGCCTAACCACACAGTTACATCATTACACAGTTCCATTATTACATTCTTTTCTTTCGTATTCAATCTTTCACCAATAAAGGAAATCATATGCTTTTTTGACCACCTGTCCTGCCACTTTCAAGGGCACTTCCTCACCCCCTCTCAATGTCTTCTCTTTCATTGAGTATCTCCTTGCTTTTTTTTGCAATCTCCGAATGCATACTTTTCCAGATAGAATTCCATTTGCCAATTCTCTGCCCATTTAACTTGAATCCCTCTAAGAAGCTGTCCTGAATACTTAGCAATCCCTTTGGCATGGAGCTTTCCACATGAGCCCCCAAGCAATTAATCTAGCACCTCCACCTAGAACTGACAGATCACTCATGAAGTGGGGTTTGCTGTTCGGAAGTTTCCCTGGTTGGCACTTGTTTCAAAGTGCACTGTAATGAGGTGAAACCCCCTTGGTAGGTGCACATAGAGCAGTAAATTCCACTGCTGTGTCATACATCTGCCATACATGTTGGGAGAAGCACACAGAAATGGCATTCTGGTTAATGTTCTGCTTGCAACTTTCAATCCATAGTACTCGAGAGGTTATCATCTTAGCTTCATTGCCAGGGGCTGACATTTCTTAATACTACACCAGGTTCTGAATTCATATTTGCCTTCCTTGTTCTCCGTGTCACGCTGCATTTCATTTCTTAATCTGCACCGTCTGTATCCCATTTAGTGAGTGTCTTTGGGCTGCATATGGAGTGGGGAGACAGAGAATAAAAGGGAGGATATTTGGGTGCTACTGTTGTCAGAGGCAATAAACTCGTGTTGTTCATCATTATCTCTGTCTGTTTCTTGGCTTCTAGCTTCTGGACACCAAAACAACATTCTTAGCATGCTGCTCCTGAAGATTGAAGTTATGCTAAACAGATCCATTCTGAGTCTCCTGAGAAAACAGATAGCTGCTGGAGTCATTGAAGAAAATATCCAGAAGTTATACGAAGACAAGATATGCAAGCTCACATACCCACTGAAAACACATTAATTACTACATTCCCATCCCCAGTTGCCACACCAGTCCTAAATCCACTGTTGTTTCATGGCCAATCATCAATTAAACCAACAAGCAAAATAATATTAATGGTGATGATCCTTTCCCTAACGAGCCCCTCTGACACTAAGGGGCTATTTTTTTTAGTAAGGCCAATCCACCTAACCCGCACACCTTTGGACTGTGGGAGGAAACCGGAGCACCCGGAGGAAACCCACGCAGACACAGGGAGAATGTGCAAACTCCACACAGACAGTGACCCAAGCCCGGAATTGAACCCGGGTCCCTGGTGCTGTGTTTCATGGCTTTATTTAATTTTGAAAGGTAGGTTTTTGATTTTCTCTATTCCTTATAGAATTTCGAAAGACAGCAAGAGAATATCTCAGAATTTGTTGTTTAGTCTTCTGAGCCAAGAGACAGAGATAGGGTGAATGAGCCTGCAGCAAATAACTTCACATAAATTGATTGTTGTGGTTGGAATGGTATTTCAGTTCTTGTGTTAGGAGTATAACTAAAGAGTTACACTCATTCATTAGTTTACATGCTCATGGAAGGATAGATACATTCTATAATGCTGAATGTCCTTGCTGCTACTCATCTGTTATTTATATTAAACCCAGTCGGGAATATATTGACTAAATACACAGTCAGCTGGAATGTTTATTGCATTATCTTTCAAAGTCTGGGACACACAAAATCATAGAATCATAGATATCTACAGTGCAGAAGGAGGCCATTCAGCCCATCACAAATCTGCACCGACCACAATTCCACCCAGGCCCTATCCCCATAATCCTATGCATTTACCCTAACTAGTCCCTCTGACACTAAGGGGCTATATTTTTTTAGTAAGGCCAATCCACCTAACCCGCACACCTTTGGACTGTGGGAGGAAACCGGAGCACCCGGAGGAAACCCACGCAGACACAGGGAGAATGTACAAACTCCACACAGCCCGGAATTGAACCCGGGTCCCTGGTGCTGTGAGGCAGCAGTGCCAACCACTGTGCCACCGTGCCATCCTAAAAGGGCTCTTGACTTATCTATGAGGCTCAAAAAGTCTTTTTAATTCAACCCTCGGCTCACAATATGGGCATGGAGCTGGAAGGTTCTTGGACATCAGGGAAGTGGGGCATCAGACCGGTTGGACTTGGGAGAATTGAACATCATGGGTATCATGCATCAGGAGGGTCAGACATCAGGAGGTGGTAGGGAGACATGGGAGGAAGCGATATTGTGGTGATGGGTGGATAGATTTCGGGGACTGGGGTGGGCAGACATCAGGGTGGGTAGGGCAGCAGGAGGGTAAGGTGGTCGGGCATCAGGGGAGAAGTGGAGGGGGTTGGCCATTGGGTTGTGGAGGTCAAGTCGGTGGAGGTTGAGGGCATGGTCAGGTTGTGGGGAGGGTGCAGAGGTGAGGGGGTCAGGACAGATTGGGTGGAGGCTGGGCCAGGGTGTTGGGAGCAGCAGGACATCCAAAGACACATCGGAGAAGTGTGGTGATGCCTTTCTGCATTGAGCCTCTATCTGCGTACATCCCAGTTCTGTCATGACACTTCTACAATATTTCAATTCTGCAACTCGCATGGTCCCTTTAAATATTGGAGCTCAAATAAACTGATGCGGTTTTTCACATACACTCAGCCAAATGGTTCAGTAAACCTGGAAGTCAGATGTAAATGGAGTGGATGGATGAAAGACCCCTATAGGGATAAGGTGGGAAAATGGAGTTCAGGATTACAACAGGACAGCCATGATCTCATTGAATGGTGGAGCAGACTCGATGAGAATGGCCTACTTCTGTTCCTACATCTTATGATCCTATGCTGCTGCTGAAATTTCAGGGTTCCTGACATGCAGCCAATCTCCACACTGTGGAAGAGTCAATTACTAGGGGGCATAGGTTTAAGGTGCGAGGGGCAAGTTTTAAAGGAGATGTACGAGGCAGATTTTTTACACAGAGAGTAGTGGGTGCCTGGAACTCGTTGCCGGGGGAGGTAGTGGAAGTGGATAGGGTAGTGACTTTTAAGGGGCGTCTTGACAAGTATATGAATAGGATGGGAATAGAAGAATATGGTCCCCAGAAGTGTAGGGGGTTTTAGTTAAGTTGGGCAGCCTGGTCGGTGCAGGCTTGGAAGGCCTGTTCCTGTGCTGTAATTTTCTTTGTTCTGTGCTCAGATCTGAAAATTAAAATTCGGACCCAAGTCTAGGGTGCCACAGTGGTTAGCACAGCTGCCTCAAACTGTCAGGGACCCGGTTTCAATTCCGGCCTTGGGTGACTGTGGAGTTTGCTTGTTCTCCAAGTCTGCGTGGATTTCCTCCGGGTGCTCTGGTTTCCTCCCACACTCGGAAGGTGTATGGGTTATGTTGGTTGCCCTTTAGTGTCCCAAGATGAATAGGTTAGGGAAATTAGTGGATTAAATACAAGGGGTTACAGGGATAGGACCTGGGTAAGATGCTCTGTCAGAGAGTCGGTGCAGACTCGATGAGCTGAATGGCCTCCTTCTGCACTGTAAGGATTCTATGAAGTATTTTTCCTGTTATCAGTGTTACCTTTAATTGGGTAATTCCATTGAACTGCTGGTGATCAAATTTAGCATAAAAGTGCTGTATTGCTAATAAATGTAATAATTAAATGGTAGAATTACCTAACATAATAAAAATAGCAATGTTTATACATGATGCACATTTTGAAACTGCATACAACACTTCCCCGTCAGTCAGTGAATGGCTCAGTCACAAAGAAACATTTTGCTTTGTCACATATACAAGTGTGACTTGTGGAGAGGATGGTGCTGAATGCTACATTTTCAGGTAGAATTTTGGGTTATTCGAATCATCTGCAATCTAGGAACACATCTGAATTGATTAGAAAATTATTTGTCTTTTACTTTTGAAATGTTCTATAACAGAAGTACTCCTTCATAGACCTTCACGGAATCCTGATAAAAGTGGATAATGAACATTGCAGACGCGCATTGTCCGCAAAGAGCAGAAATTAAGAAGATTTTTCTTAAGTGCAATTCGCTGAAGGATAAAGTTAAAACGAAAGATTCTGACTATCATTTTTTAATTATTAAAAATTCTGACCACAATGGAACTAAGAGTATTTGGGATTTTTTTCCCCGTCTTTTATTGCTGAAGAACATTTTACAGTTTTGATACTAATGCCTGCATTGGGTGACAACGTCAAGCACAGGTTTAGACTGGCCAGATGCAAAGGAAAACATTTGTCTCAAGGATCTGCCTTGTCTGCAGAACAGCCTCCCCATCTGCAGTGCTGAGTTTTTAAAACTTTTTCCTTGTACTCTGAATTGAATTTCCAACTTTGTGCCAACTCAAACAGTTTTGTGTTACAGAGCTGTATGTACCAGGAAATGGAATGAGGCAACCCAAGAGTGTCCTGCCATGTTAAACCTGTCAAAAAATGTGAGCCATTTTTACTGCGCCACTTTTAATTGAAGGCACACGTATGGGTGGAACGTTAACCCTTCTGGACTCAGGGGCAGTAGTAGTGGTTTAAAATTTCAAATTCTAAATCAGGACAACAGACCTCTTCAAACTTTCAGTTTTATTGGAAGCGGGTTCTGAGTAAATGATTAGCCTACCGTTGTGTGGCACGTCAGTTAATTAAATATGTTAATGGACTTGCCTGTTATATCTGTATCTGACATCTAGTTAGCAGCTGCAGGTTGGCTCAGGACTAGAGCTAAAGGAAGGCAAGGAATGTCAGATCCAGCAGTTAAGTGTGGGTAATGGGTTGATCTCACCACTCTCCCTCAGGATGGGGGTTTCAGGGCTGAAATGCCCCTCCAAGCCCAGGCAGACCTGAAGATCACCCGTGGCTTGGTGATTTCAGGAAGTTCTGTGATCAACATCTTCATTCCAGCCTGTCCGCTGTGAAAAACTTGACTTGGCCTGGCCGCTTTAATCCACATTCCCCCAGTCACTTGGCAGGCTTTTAAATCACTGCAGCACTCCATTTTGCAACAGGGATTTCCCTTTCCCTCTGACAGAAACTGCAGGAGTAGGTAAACCTCTTTGAAGTCCTCTGACAGAAAGGAGATGTCAATTTCACTGAGGGGGGGGGGGGGGGGAGAGTTCCCCGCCATTGTTATTCACTTAGCCGCAATCACACATCTTTGATTTGAAGTCTCTGAGCGCAAACCTTTGAAACCCTCTCTATTGCATTGAAAACATTTGATCTCTTTCAATTTCAACTTGCAGTGCTTTGAAATAGGCTTTCATTCAGTTTAATGGATTTCTACTCTGGCTTCAGTCAGCTGTTTTTATTGACCTTTTCCTTCATGCGTGAGTGCATCTCAAGTACCCCCATTGTTCCTAACTGCAATGTTTACAAAGACTCTCAGCCTGATTGACAGCTGTGGTTTTTCAAAGGGAATAAGTGACCTGGAAAGTAGAAAGTGAAACCACTTATTCCCTTTGAAAAACCACAGCTGTCAATCAGGAGATTTGTTGGGTTTTAATCTTTTAAGTTTCTGTCATAATTTATCATTGCTGATATTAAATATCTTAATTTCCTCACTCTTATTAGTGCTCCCCTCCGTACTCGAAACAAATTGTCTTCCCTCCCTATGATCTGCCAACCTTCAATCAGAACCCCCATCACCTCCTCAAAGCTTCCGGTGTTCTGTTCTCAAACCCAGGGTCAATCCCTCTCTCCCTCCTTCCACTACCCACCTTGGCCATGTCCTACAGTGCAGCAGTTCCCAACCGTGCTATGAATCCGAACTGGGAAATGGAGAAAAAAGACTCAAATGAGGTTGTGCTAATAAATTCAACATGATCGCTTTAGGGTTACCCAAATTTCTAGATTTCCTGCTTGCCACAACCTCTGCTCTCTCTGCATCTTCTGATACATGCTTGGGTAATTGCATGAGATTTTCCGGCCATGCTCACCCCAAGACTGGAAAATCCCACCCGAGATCAATGGACCTTTGCATAGTCCGTGTCCCGCACACTACAATTCCCGTGACGGGCAAGACGGGAAAATTCCATCCATTGTCTCCATTGTGTATGGCCTGAATCAAATTTTGCCTTGTGATAATTTAAATGCTGGCTATAAAATCTTTACAAAAGAAAAATTCAAATTAAAAGAGTTTTGATTCTGCTGTTCTCAAATCTTTTTAAGTATCATGGAATTGAAAATCTGCGCAGTTTTCCTGGTCTATTGGTCTATATAAGTCCAGTTATTTCACAGCCATTTGCTTTGTTTTTGGAAATTCTATGTTAAGCTTTCAGGAGTAGTTGTGATTGTTGTGGAGCAGCTCATTCTTATTGTGAGAGTGCCACAATGGATTGTCACAAGGTGTCTTTTGAAGGAGTAAGAGGAGGAACAAGAGAAAAATCCTAAGCTGGATGTGTTGGACCAAAAATTAAATATTGGCCCAGAACATTTGGGAAGAAGCAATCACCATTGGATTGCCACTCTGGTCCTTTCCAGTTACCCAGTTCAGGAGCTGCTTTTGCCCCACCCAGACCTTTGACCCAGGCCTTGTGAGTAGTGTGCAGCATATCTGGTTCCTGAAGCCTACCAGTACAGGGGCAGCAGCATCGGGTGCAGTGCAGCCACGGGATGTGGGCTTTGTAGGTTAGATCAGCATTCATTTTCCATTCTACTAAAGTAAATGGTGGTGGGATAGGATGGGCCAATTATGGAGTGGGAGTGTAATCATAGTGGCTGGTTGGGTGGTGGGAGATAGTCGGGCAGATCCAGTGGGGGATGTCGGGCAGGTCAGTATCATAGTTACCCAGGAGTTAGAAGTGGTTTTAATTTTTCTAACCTTTCCGGGTATATATTGCATTAAGTGAGTTGGAACCATCTGAAGTCTCTGAATTAAGTTGGAGTATCAGATGGTTCCCAATGCAGGATAATTGTCCGTCAGCAGGCAATTTCCATACAGTCCTTTAGCGGGAACCTCTAGGATCACCAGGTGCCTTCTGGGTACAACACTAGCCCAACAATACCCCCCATCCCACCATCCATGAAGATCAGAAGTTCTAGGCCATTGCATCTTCCTGTTCCTGCCCATGCTCATATCTGTATGTGTTTTGTAACTCTGAATCTCTTTAATTTTTCCACATCACACAACATTCCCCAATTAAACTTATTAAATTCTGTTTCCAATTGCTATAAATTGAAATGCAAATTCTTCTGGCCCTATATCTACATGATTGATGTACATAGAACAGAATCGAATCCTGTGGGAAGAATATACACTTCCACCCGCTCTGTAAGGATAGTCTTAATTCTTACTGTTTGTTTCCTCTCCCCAAGCACTATTTAACCCAATTTTGCATCCTTTCCCTCCAGATAAGAGGGAGTGCATTAAGATCTAAATTTGTTGTTTTCTGCATCTAGGTAAGTGAATAAAGTGTGGCTAAAAAAGATTGATGAACTGCATGACAGAGATGACTACATGCCAATATGAAGTGTGCTGATAGCAAAGAATTGGCTCAGAAAGATAGCAATTGAGCAATCCTATCCCAACACCATTTATTTTATTAGAATGGACAATGAATGCTGATCTAGCCTGCAAAGCCCACAGTGGCTTCACTGCATCCGATGCTGCTGCCACTGCACTGGTAGGCCTCGGGTTAGAGGTCTGGGTGGGGAATATGCAGCTCCTGAACTGGATAACTGGAAAGGACCAGAGTGGCAATCTAATGGTGACTGCCTCTTCCCAGATGTTCTGGGCCAATATCTATTTTTTGGTGCAACACATCCTGCTTAGGATCTTCCTCTTGTTCCTTCTCTTCCTCCTCAGAAAGATATTTATTCTAAATTTGGGAGTTCAGGAAAGACGGGGGGCGGGGGGGGGGGCGGTTGGGTAGTATTAGTTAAGGGGAATATTGCAGTGCTGGAGATAGAGTATATCATGGAGGGGTCAAGAATAAAATACATTGTTAGAGTTAAGAAACATTAGACATTCCATTACACTAGTGGGTATATTCAATATATGGGAGAGATATTGGAGGATCAAATTTTCAGGGAATTTACAGAGAGATGCAAAAACTATAGTGAAAATGGGGGACTTAAATTACCTGGAAATAGACTGGGACAGTAATAGCGTGAAGGGCAGAATGAGGGAAGATTTCTTAAAATGTGTTCAGACGAAATTTCCTGATGAGTATGTTTCTGGCTCCATGAGATAGGAGGTACTGCTTGAGCTGGATGAAATGGGCCAAGTAGATTAAATATCTTTTGGGGAACATTTCTGAAACAGTGATTCAATTTGTTATGGAAAAGAGCAAAAAATGAAGAGCAAAGTATTTATTGGAGGTAGGCCAATTTCAGTGAGGTGCGATCCAGACTGGGTAAATTGGAATCAAACATTGATGGGAAAAACTGTAACCGAACAATGGGCCGTCTTCAAAGAGGAGATGGTGCTGTTGATGTACATTCCATGAAGGGGAAAAGTAGGGCAATCATAGTCAGAGCTTCTTGGATGTTAAAAGTAAGGAGATGGTGCATATGACAGATGTCAGGTTCAGGGGATAAGTGAGAAAGGAAATAAGCGAGGCAATGAGAGAAAAGACTGACAGTGAACCTAAAAGGGAATCCAAAAGTCTCTAATAAAGATAAGAATAGTAAATAGGCAGTAAAAGGAGAAGTGGGACCAATTGGGCACCGAAAGGTAGGTCTATGCTTGGATGCAGAAGGCATGACTGAGATACTAAATTCATACTTTGCATCTATCTTTACCAAGGAAAATGCTGCCAACACCATAGTGAAACAGAATGCAGTTGAGACACTGAATAGGCTAAAAATTGATGAAGAGGAGGTACTATTAAAAGTTGATATGTTCACCAAGGCCAGATGGAAAATATCTGAGGATACTGAGGGAAGTAAGGGAGGAAATTGCAGAGCAACTGGCCATAATCTTTCAATCCTTCTTAGGAATGCCATGAAGCCTGAGGACTAGAAATCCACAAATGGTGATGGGAAAGCTTTTAGCAACGATAAGTTGGGACAAAATTAAAATTCACTTGGAAAAGTGTGACTTAGTTAACGAAAACCCACATGGATATTTTAAAAGGCATACTGTTTTTTAACTAATTAGGAGATAACAGAGAGATTTGATGAGGTAATGCAGTTGATGTGGTGCACATGGACTTCCAAAAGGCATTTGATAAAGTGTCACCCAACAGACTTATCAGTAAAGTTGAAGTATATGGAATAAAAGGGAAAGTGGCAGCATGTATATGAAGTTGAAAGATTGACAGGTTTCAGAGTGATTAATGGTTGATTTTAGCCTGGAGGAAGACAGACAATGGCATTTCCCAGGAACCAATGCTCTTCTTAATATGTATTACTGACCTAGACCTTTGTGGACAGGGCACAGTTTCAAAATTTGCAATGGCGCAAAACTTGCAAGTATTTGTGAACTGTGGTTTGGATAGTGATGGGCATCGAGAAGGTATAGACAGACTAATGGAACGGGAAGACTTGCTGAGGAACCACCCCGACACCTCGAAGTGAGATATCTAAATTTTGCTCTCAGTCTCACCTCCAAACATGTCTCTGTGGGGTTGGGTTGATTCCACCCAGAGTAGCCATAAAAGGAGAAAGCTTGACAAGATCAAGATAAGTTGCAGCCTATCCCAATTTTACCGGTATGCGCACCCCGATTCCGGGGGAGGGCGAGGTTCGGAGAACGGCACTCTCCGTTGGCTTCGGGCAGGATTGTACGAACCTTGGGCGGATGTGCTGGTAAAATTCTGCCCTGTATGTTTTTAAAAGACACAACCTGGTAGCCGAGAAAATCAGTTTTAAATGGGCAAATTTAGTGCAAATCCAAAATAAATCCATGACTTCCATAAGAAAATCCCATCCATGTCCAAATTCTTACTTTCCACCTAATTAAGAGTTTCGAATGAGTCTTTGGCCCCTCAAAGCTGTCATCCCAAAAATATGGGTGAATAATAAACACAGCTAATCTCCCCAGATACTTGTGGTTCCTTGTGAACCAAGTATGTGCTTTTAAGTAATGCAACTGACTTAACATTCATCCAGAGCAACCTTTTGTATAAATGGTTATCAAAACACATCTGGAATTTATTAGCTTAAGGCAGACTTTTGACAGACTTAAAAATGCAAATCTAATTGGGTGCCAGCTTTTAAGCATTCTTCAGGAAATGTGCTCTCTTTAAATATTTAACCAAAGATGTAGGAGAGAACCAATGATGGTAGCGATCTCCATGTACTTACCAATTCCATCACTGACGCAAATCAAGAGATTATAGTCTTTGCCAACAAACAATAGAAATAAATTGGTTCACCCCACATCCATTTTTGGGAGAAAAAATTTACGCTGAGGGATTCAATTTTCGGCAGCAATTTTTCGCATCCGATTTCCGGTTAAGTATTCTGGCTGTCAAATTAGAAACAAATGATTCTCAGATCTAGGCATTGACCTAAAACAGGGATTAACAAAAACAGAAAATGCTGGAAAATCTCAGCAGTTCTGACAGCATCTATGGAGAGAGAACAGAGCTAACATTTCAAGTCTGGATGACCCTTTGTCAGAGCTGGTTGGAGGGAAGACAGTATTTGTTTGGAGTTGAGATTCCTGGAAGAGAAGTGGTAGAGAGTTAAACACTAAGATAAAAGCAAAATACTGCAGATGCTGGATTTTTTCAAGGTGGGCAGTCCCAGAAGAGAAGTGGCAGTGAGTTAAATATTAAAATAAAAACAAAATACTGCAGATGTTGGATCCTTTAACTATGCAAACCACGGTCCTAACACATGTTTGGGAATTCATTCAAAATATATCAACTTGGCATGCACTGCACTTGGTCTGTTCCAGCCTACAGTGGCCTAATAAACAATTAGTAAAGTGTCCCTCTTGAATCCAAAATTACTCTGCGTCACTGCTACCTGCACTAGCCCCAGTCCCCAATAAACTTTCAAGATATAACAATGGGTTGGATCAGTGTTGGAAAACTTATATTGTGATAGAGTGCAAATATGTATGTATAAGCATTTTCCCTTGTCTGTTTCACAGCTTCTGGCTCTCTATGAGGATCACCAATCGCTCAACTGAAGAAGTCACCCATGCAGATGAGAGTGAGATGGCAATAGTCAAGCCTCAGCTGACTCTTCCCCTGTGCTTGCCAGGGAATGTGTGCCCTCTGCAATTCCACCAATCTTCCCGCATCTCCCATTGAACATCCAGCAACTGCTGCCTTACGAACAACCCGAGGTTTGTCATCTGCCAGGGGCTTAGCATCGATCTAGACTCGAGTGCTCCTCTGAGCGTCAGGACCTGCTAGCCCAGTGCTGGTGTGATGTTCAAACCAGTTGGTACATCCCATTTGGCCAATGCTCACAAACCCACTGAAATGCTGGTGTATGTGAGCTGGTGGAAGATGTAGAGCAAGGATGAGATGGTGCACCATTTGAGGTCCTCCCCTGTCCCTCAGAGATGACCCCTACTGGTGAGCTGCTTTGAGATGCCCACTTGGCATTTTTGACTCAAGTATTATGTAGATGAATTTTTTCTGGGGAGCCTTTCAACTGCAATGCCTGTTTTATGCCTGTTTCTTGTACTATTTCAATTTCACCGAATTACTGCATGAATCGATGTTCTGTTGGAGGTATAGGGAAAGCGATCTCAACAATATCCTGGAAAGGAAAGGACACTCGGTCATTATGATACGTGAAAACATATTTGAACTGAAGGCAAGTGGAAATCCAGCATCAACTAGCCAAAAGGATTGAAGCTAGCAAACAACTTGGGCAAACGCAAGAGAATATAAACAAAATCTAATAAAGGTTCTATTCCAATCACTACACCAGGAATAAATGTTAAACAAGTAAATGTTGGCTGAGAGAGGTTAAGTAAATCGAGCTATTCAGAGTAACAAATTCTGCTTCCAACCAATTTATGTCAGATGATGAACAGAGCAGATACTGGAACCAAAATATCTGATGCAATGAGGTTCCAAAGACAGTTAAAAAGATGAAAACTTAGAAAGCATTTCTTTGTGGCCATGTAATGATCATGGCTTAGAATCATAGAATCCTACAGGGCAGAAGGAGGCCATTCAGCCCATCGAGTCTGCACCAACCACAATCCCACCCAGACCCTATCCCCACAACCCCATGCATTTACCCTAGCTAGTCCCCCTGGCACTAAGGCCCAATTTAGCATGGCCAGTACACTTAACCCGCACATCTTTGGACTGTGGGAGGAAACCGGAGCACCTGAAGGAAATCCACGCAGACACAGGGAGAACGTGCGAACTCCACACAGACAGTGACCCAAGCCAGGAATCGAACCCGGGTCCCTTGCGTTGTGAGGCAGCTGTGCCACGATGCTGCCCCAAATTTGCTTCAGGATTCTTCTATTGGAAAGTATCCATAGAAATTCCAGGCAATTGTGTTTGTGTATAGAATACGCAAATGTACAAAAGTCTCAAAAGCAATGTCCAAAAGGAAAAGTACAATATCTCTTCAGTGAATTCAGGACATCTTGTGTGTAATAGTCATAATACTGATTCTTCATCATCATTTAGAGATTTGTGCATTTTTTTGTAAACTGAATGTTGTCAAGCGATTGTGTAGAAATTGGCATGTGTCGTACATGTTTTCTGGTTATGAAATGGGCACAATGTATACCAAGTTTGCAGTAAATATCAGAACAAATGAAATAGGAGCTGGTGTAGGCCATTTAGCCTTTTAAGCCAGTTCCACTATTCAACAAGATGATATGTTTTAAGTTTAAGTTTATTTATTAGTGTCACAACTAGGCTTACATTAACACTGCAATGAAATTACTGTGAAAATCCCTTAGTTGCCACACTCCAGCACCTGTTCGGGTACATGGGGGGAGAATTTAGCATGGCCGATGCACCTAACCAGCACGCCTTTTGGACTTTGGGAAGAAACCCACACAGACACGGGGAGAACGTTGTGGGAATGTAAGAGTTAATGTATTAAATTTGAAACAAAATACAGAAATATTTTGCTAACCAGCTGACCTAGAAACTTGGACACGCCCACACTGCGGCAAATGAGAGCCAATTAAAAAGTAGTAAAAGTCACAAAAAGATAACAGTGGAATCTACACAGCAGAGACTGTGTAGTTTAGTTGCGTAGGAATCTAAATGGATAACATCATGTATTGAGAGACGAATAAAGAAGCAATTATTCTACTGACTCCCAGCTCTTTAGGAGTTTGTATTCAACAAGAATACAATGTCACAAGACCTGAATTTGGCAGACTAGGCGAGATCCTTAAAGAATTTGCGAACAGACTTAGAACTTCTGGGTGTGCACCCCCAGAGGTGACTTACTTAAATAAGCTTATCGGTCCCTCCTTGCAGTAAAGGAAAGGACTCTTGTCCTAATACCCCATTATGGCAGGCAACAAGGAAAAAGTACCTACCACCACAAAGGGTGGTATGGCTCCCCCAGAAGTAACCGAACCACAAATGTGGTCAAACATCAATGACTTTCTGGGACGATTGAAATTACTAGATGCATGAATGGAGGTAGAACATAAATACAGTACCTCTGAAGGACAATGGACTTTAGACTGTTGTGGGAAATTCACCACTTCGGAGTCAGACTTGGAGGTTCAACAGTTTTATTCGGACAAAGCTTTGGGAGAAGCGCTGGCACTCCGCAGTACAGGCAGTCACCTTCTCAACTACACAATGGCAGTTGAGCATCTTTTATACATTGTTAGATAATAGACAGTACGGACATTAGCCGTTACCACATCGTTACAAGTTGAGTAAACAGGTACGGACATCGACAGTTAACACATTGTTATACATAGATAAGTACGGACATCGACAGTTATCTCATCAGTGTACATAGAGTAGATACATTTATGCAGTTATGTCCTCTAGCAATGGCTGATCTTGTTATCAAACTCATTGTTCTGGGTCTGCTTTTATCTCAAGTTTTAAGGTGCCTCAAGGTCTGACCAGTTTCCTGTAGCAATTTAGACACTACAGGTTTTAACTCTTTGTGTAATGTCTGTGCCCAAAGTCAGTGCCTCTTAATGTCCTTTCCCAGAGTCCATTTTGTGCACCAGGTAATCATTTTGTGTCCTTTACTTTGATTTCACTCCAACAAGACGATATCAAATGGGCATGGGGAAAGACTACATGGCTGAATGATTCAGATAGGGCCAGATGGTTTTTAGTGATAAATCACCAACTATGGTATTGGCAGCAAACCCAGAAAGACACAGAGACGAATTGAAAGGTTAAAAGTTTGCAAGCCCAACTGGCAGCTGTTTGTGCCTCCCTGAAGGAAGAGAAGAAGAAAAATCAAGAGCTAAAAGATGAATTAGTGCTTGAAGAAAAGAATAAGCAGATCATGAAGTCAGTAAACAAAATGCCACTATATCCCTCTTTGGTCCAGTTGGAAGACTAGACTTGTCAACATCAGCTTAAACAGTACCAGCAATATTCCGAATGATAGTAGCGACAGTGTGGGGACGAGAGTGATGGGCTGCCATATCCAGGTTTGCACCCAGTAAGAACGCGTAGCCATAAGACCAATACAGAGAAAGTGGAGGATGAGGATGGAAAAACCACACATAAGATCCGCCACTACGAATGAGTGGTCGACTGTAGTCCCGTAGAACCAGAAAAGATAGATAAATGGACCAAAGAAATTCCCCATCCTAATAAAAGTGGAGCTAAAACATGGGACGCCTTGAAAGGATTGACAGGCACTTATGGGTTGCACCCACGGGATGCTGATTGTATCATGATGCACATAGTATCCCCTAGAAAAGTGACAGAATTGAGCACTGCAATAGCAAATGGTTTGGGAAATGATGGCCAGAATTTGGATGTAGCATGGAACCAGATTCGATTTTGCTGTATGGCATACACTCCAAGTAAGGTGGATTGGGGAGAGATAGCAGCATGTAAGCAGAAGGCGAGTGAGGATTTAAGTGAGTGTGAGGGAAGATTTAGAACAATATGACTTGAGCATTCAGACACTAGGAAAGTAATGGCTGAAAATATTGATGGGAGCTTGTTAAGACCCTTGAAATCAGCTTTTGTGGCAGGATTAAAAGGTAAGTTGGCCAAAACATTTAAGATTAATAAACCAGACTGGGAAGAAGGGGCAACTTATACACAACTTGACACCTATATCAGCCATTTGGAATGAGATACGACCGTGAATATGAGGACTGCCCAGGTGGTAAGTGTAGGAGGATGGAGAGGAAACTCAGAGAGACAACCGGGAAGGTGCTGTAACTGTGGCAAAGACAGACATTGAGTGAAAACCTGTTGCTCCCATAAGGGGGGGGAGGAAACCATATGAATAAAAGGGGAAATGACGATGATAATGACGAGGAATTGATTAAGCAATGGAAAAAGCTGACTATGAAGCAGAAGCAGGAAGCCTTGGGTGCCAGTGCAGAAAACTAGAAAACCCTGCCCAGGCGCTCTGTTGCTAGCCTTAATTCAGTAGCAAGAAGTCGGTCTGTATGTCACCTTAAAAGGTAAGGAATGAGGAAATAGAATGTTTATTGGACATCGGAGCAGAATTGACCTGTATACCTAAAATGCAAATAATGGGAACAAAATTCACCGGGAAACAAATGATGTGCACTGGAGCAACGGGAAATCAAATTCGAATGCGAGAGACTGCTCCTATGATGATATTAATCGGACTGTATGAAGTAAGCACTACAGTCTGGGTGGGGCTGGTCACACAGGCACTTTTAGGAATGGACATACTAACACAACTAGGCTCATCTATCATATTTAAACAAGGCAGAGTTCATTGGATTATTGGAATTTTAGACAGATGAGTAGGGTCAAATGGCAGGGACATCCAATCTGGACCCAGTAGAAGACAGATTGCGGAAAGTTGGACATGGATCCAGTAAAATTTAACAGGAAAGTGCCCTCCCGTACTAAACAATACCCTATAAATCAGGCTTCAATTAATGGAGCCAAGGATGTAGTAACAGAATTAGAACAAAAGGGGATTTTGGTCAAAAGACACAGTGCATCTAATAGTCCAGTATGGCCTGAAAGAAAGCACATGGAACATGGCGACTTACAAAAGACTATCTTGTGAGAGGCGAACAAGAGCATTGATAAGTTGACACCTTTAGTGGCCAATCCTTTGACCATCTTTAATGCATTAACTCCAGACTATAATTGTTCTCGGTGATTGACATGGCCAACAGCTTTTGGTCAGTACCCTTAGCCCCGGAAATACAGTCATGGTTTGCATTCACAATAGACCATCAGCAATATACCTGGGTAAGGTTGCCACAAGGGTTTCACAATAGCCCCACCATATATCATATGGCACTGCAAAAATCATTTACAAGAATTACCTGATTTAGAAAAAAAAATTATATTGTATGTGGATGATGTCTTAATAGCCTCTGAAAGAGAAGAACCGCATAAAAAGGACCTCACAATTATATTAGACTTTTTACATCAAAAGAGTCACAAGGCCAGTTTGGACAAAGCACAACTCGCCCAACAGGAAGTAGTATACTTAGGGCAGAAAACATCACAAGGCAAAACAGAAATGACTGCAGACAGAAAACAGATTATCCGAGAGGGAAAGACCACAAGTACAGTACAGGAATCAAGAGCATTCCTGGAACTGTGCAACTTTAACAGGGCATGGGTAGATTCATATACCCAGTTAGCACAACCATTGACAGACCTGTTAAAGGGAAAGGTGCAAGACAAAATTCCATGGGGACCAGAACAACGAGAAGCCTTTGAAAAATTGAAAGGAACCTTATGCACTGCCCCTTCATTAGGGATCCCTGATAACGGAAGGCCTTTCACCACATTTGTACATGAGAAAGGAGGTTACATGACAGGCATATTGGCATCTGAATACGGAGACCAGTTGAGACCAGTGGGGTATTATTCGGGAAAATTGGACAATGTGGCACCGGGTTGGGGAGTGTGTTTACAAGCTGTACAAGCCACTTCTATGGTGGTTATGGCAATGGCTAGTCTGGTCCTTGATCAAAAACTCGTTATTAAATGTCCACATGCGGTACACACGTTATTAACAATGAATCGAGTATCACAAGTAACAGCACACAGATGGACCACAGTATTAGAAGCACCAAACATTGAGATCATGAAAGGAAGCCCAGTTAATCCAGCCACTCTTCTTCCGGAAACTGATGAAAGTTCAGAGGAGGATCATAGTTGTGAAGAACTAGTACAAATAATGGAGGAAGGAGTAAAGGCCAAAGAACAGGCCCTACCAAATCCTGAATTGATCCTCTTTACTGATGGATCATCATTTATAGATCAAGGAACCCGAAAAGCAGGGTGGGCAGTTACCACTCTAAACGCAATATTAGCCCAAGGATCTCTGCAGGCTGGAACATCAGCCCAACAAGATGAATTGAGAGCTTTAACTGAAGCATGCAAAATAGCTCAAGACCAGACAGATAATATTTACACCGATTCACGATATCCCTTTGGGGTAGCACATGACTTTGGCCAGTTATGGAGAGAGTGAGGGTTTATGACTGCAATGGGTACTCCTATAACGAATGGGGCAGAAGTAAGGGAACTGCTAGAAGCTTGCAACTCTCTAAAGAAGTAGCAATTTTGAAATGCAAAGCCCATACTAAGGATTCAACGGAGAGGCTAGGGAAAACGCTCCAGCTGATCAAGCTGCAAAGCAGCTGCAGATCTCCCGATTGTAGAAAGGCAAAAACAGGCGAGAGAATTAGTGGTTAGAAATCCCAAAGACTTGAGAGACTTGTCAGAAATGCGGAGTATGGCATCACAGGAAGAGAAATAAGCCTGGCTGGAAGACGGAGCTCAAATATGCTCAGACGATGGGCCCGATTTTACCAATCGGAGCCTAAGGGCGGAATCCGGGCGTAATACGGATCCGAGCCCGGAGTCCTCTTTCCAGCACGCCCATACGCATTTTGCCGGCTCCGGTCCGATTCGTGCTGTGGGCGGGGCTTAGCACTGTCGGACCGATCGGAGCTCTGAACTGCGCATGCGCCGTTCGAAAAAAATCTGAAGTAGCATGCCCGGGCGGGGAGAAAAAAAGCAGAGAGAGCAGCTCTCTGACACAGACCATTTGTGGGGGGTGGTGGGGGTGGAGGTGGGAGGAGAGGGGGTGTGACGTATCATCCTCTGGAGGTGGGGGGGGGGGGCGGGGGGTGGGAGGGGAAGGGAGGGGGTGTGACCGATGATCCCCTGGAAGGGGGGGGGGTGGGTGGGAGGAGAGGGGTGTGACGTATCATCCCCTGGGGGGGCGGGGAGGAGAGGGGGAGCGACCGATCATCCCTGGGGGTGGGGGGGTGGGGTGGGTGGGAAGAGAGGAGCTGTGACGTATCATCCTCTGGGGGGCGGGGGGGGGGGAGGGGGTCGCTGCCACTCTGTGGCCGATCGGTGGGGTGGGAGGGGGCAGGGGGTTCTGCTGCCACTCTGCGGCCGATCCCTCCTCCCCACCGGATGAACGAATCCCTCCTCTCCGGAGTGGCCGCATACTTCAAACACCACGACTGTCATTATTCACCACAGTGGAACCCCCTGCCAATTAAAAAGTAGTAAAAGTCACAAAAAGATGACAATGGAATCTACACAGCAGACATTGTGTAGTTTAGCTGTGTAGGAATCAGAATGGATAACATCATGTATTGAGAGACAAATAAAGAAGCAATTATTCCACCAACTCCGAGCTCTTTAGAAATCTGTATTCAACAATGTGCAGACTCCAAACAGACAGTGACCCAAGCCGGGAATCGAACCCAGGTTCTTTGTGCTGTGCGCCAACAGTGCTAAACACTGCACCGCTGTAAATTGATGATGGCTGAGGAATCACAACTGCACCTCCCACATTATCCAAATATCCCTAAAGTCCCTCTATAACCAAAGATCTAACCACAGCTTTCTGCGCAAAAGATCCAAAGAGTCACAACTGTTTCAATGAAGAAATGTCTGCTCATCTTGTTCCTAAACAATCAACCCCAGGTTCTAAGACTGTGACTCCACTCCCCACCCTCCACTCTAGATCAAAATGAAGTAGTCTATGTGTTCATTTTGCATAGGCATTTTGCCCACTGTTAAATTCATCTTACTCATTTTATAATCATCCTGGGCAGCCACCTAAAAAAGGTTGTAACTTCTTGTATCGGCAAAAGAGGGACCTAATGCTTATTAAAGCACTGCATGATGAAATTAGTTTAGGAAGGGTGGAGCAGTTGTCAGGCCTACCTAATTCACAATTCTCCTGCAGCAAGCAAGGATAGGTAGCATTTTCTCCAATTTTGTTTTCAAAAATCTTATTGATCCAAAGGAAGAAGAGTGCTCCTCCAACTTGTGCTTAATCCCTTTCTGAAATAAAAAAATATATATTTCACGGGACATGGGCAGTGCTGGCTAGGCCAGCATTTTAGCTGCCCTTGAGAAAATGGTGGTGAGCTGCCGTCTTGAACTGAAGCCCAAGTGATATAGGTACACCAGCTATTGGGGAGGGAGTTCAGGGTTTTGACCTAGCGACAGTGAAGGAACAGAGATATATTTCCAAGGCACGTGGCTTGGTGGGGAATTTGCAGGTCGTGATGTTCCCTTGTGTCTGCTGTTCTTGTCCTTCTAGGTGGCAGAGGTCACAGGTTTGGAAGGTGCTGTCAAAGAAGCCTTGGTGAGTTGCTGCAATGCATCTTGTAGATGGTTTAAACTGCTGCCACTGTGCATTGGTGGTGGAGTGCGTGGATATTTAAGCTGGTGGATGGGCTGCAATCAATCGGGTGCTTTGTCCTAGATGGTGTCAAGCTTCTTAAGTATTGTTGGAACTGCACTTATCCAGGAAAGTGGAGAGTATTCCATCATCCTCCTGACTTGTGCCTTGTAGATGGTGGACAGGTTCTTGGGAGCCAGGAGGTGAATTACTCTCCACAGAATTCCAAGCCTCCAAACTGCTTTTGTAGCCACAATATTTATATGGGTGGTCCAGTTCAGTTCCTGCTTAATGGCGCAGACTCGATGGGCTGAATGGCCTCTTTCTGTACTGTAGGGTTTCTATGTTTCTAGATTAGTGTGCTGTGTTAATAGACTGGTTAGTCACAGGAAATTTCTTTAAGCAACGCCACATGCTCGGCAAAATACCAAGTGGAATGTCTTATTTTTTGATTTATTGGTCTGCATGGCCGTTTCCTGGCCCAGCATGAATGAAACCAATGTAATATTAGTAGTATAGTTGTCCATGTAAATCTTGCATTGGCATGGTGTGAATACAGTTTTATGGACCTAAAATAAGCAAATTGGAATAGCTTAATTTGAATGCCGAGTGACAATGTTGCTCTTCGAGGTCTGTAGGCAGGGTTTTATGGTTGTGTGGGAAGCGTAACAAGTTACCAGCTACTTGTTGAAGGGTAAGCATTCTTTTCTGAACTGGTCCTTTCCCAAAATGACGGGAGTGGAATAGTGCTGGGAAAACAACACACCAGCATGGTCCATTTCCAACTCTTCTATTCTTGAACTTCTCTGTCTCCATTTCTGGGGATAGACTGCCTACTAATATTCATTACAAGTCCACCAACTCTGACCTTGACTATGATACCTATGAGAGCTCTATTCCATTCTCCCAGTTTCTCTATTGCAGCTGTTCAGATGATGCTACCTTCCATAACAGTGCTTCTGACATGACTTTCTTTTTCCTCAAGTGAGGATTGCACCCACTCAACTGTGTTTGTCAGGGACTTCAATCTTGTTTGACGTATTTCCATACTTCTGCGCTCATCTCATCTCCTTCCTCCAAGAACGACAATAGGATTTCTCTTGCCCTCCTGTTCCATCCCATCAACCTTCACAGTCAAAGAATCATCCCCACATCACTGCTGCTACCCTGGTGTGACGCTACTACCAAAGACATCATTTCCTCCAGCAATTCCCTTGCCCATGTTTGGCCTGGTGCCTTGAGACTTCATGGGGTGCAGAATCGATGTTAAATATTCTCAGGACAACTGAGACAAAGCTGTCACTATGCCAACTGCCTCCCAGCAGTATACCACTGTGCCACAACCTCTGCTGGCTTTGTCTTGTTGGTGGGACCGACATACCCAGGGATGGTGATGGTGGTGTTTGGAACATCGGCTGAAAAATATGATTCTGTGAGCATGATCATGTCAGGCTCTCCCAATTTGCCCCCAGATGTTAATAAGGAAGACTTTGCAGGGTTGACAAGGCTGAGTTTGTCATTGTCATTTCTAGTGCCGAGGTCGATGCCGAGTGGTTTAATTCTTTATAGACTTTCTAGCCATTGTGATGCAATTGGGTGGCTTTCTGGGCCATTTCAGAGAGCATTTAAGTGTCAACCACATTGCCTTTGGCCTGGAGTCACATGTAGGCCAGACCAGGTAAGTAAGGATGGTAGATTTACTTTACTAAAGGGCATCAGTGAACCAAATGGGTTTTTAAGACAATTGGCAATGGTTTCACGGCCATCATCAGCCATTCAATTTCAGGTTTTTTTATGTTCAAATTCCCCATCTGCCATGGTGGGTTTCAAACCCTGGTCCCCAGAACAGTATTTTAATTCTCTGAATTATTGGTCCAGCGACAATAGCACCAAGTCATCACCAGCCCCAACTAATTTACTGTATCAGTTGCTCCTCTACAGTGGGGAGACCAAACACAGAACTGGGTGATCGCTTTGTGGAACACCTCCATTCAGTCCCCAGTCATGACCCCGAGCTTCCAGTTGCTTGTGATGTTAATTCACCACCTTACCCACAAACTCACATTTCTGTCCTCCACCTGCTGTTCCAGATAAATTCAATGCAAGCTTGAGGAACACCTCATCTTCTGATGAGGCGTATTACCGATTTCTGGACTCAACACTGAGTTCAAGAATTTCAAACCATGAACCTTGTCCTCTATCTTGGTTTTTTTTTTCCACGTGCCAGTCTGTATCTTGTTTTCATGTTTTTGCTTTTATCCAGAGCTGACCTTTATCCTGCCATTGACACTCACACTGGAACATTGTTTTGATTCTTTACTACATTTACTCCAACCTTTCAACTCCCCTTGCCTTTGGTCTCTCCCATCAAATAACCTATCCAAGAACTTCCATTTTGTACTTACCAAACTCCATTCAATAACATAAGACCTGATGCGCGATATAACACACGAGAGGTGTGATGTACTCGGGAAATAAAGGCTTTTATTGCCAACAATAACAGAGCTACCATATACAGTATATGATCCCAGACTAAAGGGTCACCAGGCAGAGCAGTGACCTTTATACCTCTCCCAGGAGGCGGAGTCGACTGGGGTGTACCATAACAACTATATTAACAGGTAGAACAGCCCAACCCTAACCCCAACAGTAACATATATATAGACTCATAGTACTGGCCAGACCATGGCTCAGCACTACCTGGTGGGAACCAACAATGGTTCACCACATTCACCCCTTCTTTGAAAACAAAGGCCGGCGGGGTACAAAACACAGAACAATTGTTCATTTGTCTATAAGTTCAAACGGTCTGGGGGACCACACCATCGTTGTGACCTCCTCAACACCGGCGATGACACCGGTTCCCAGGCAATCGCGGTGACGTTCTCTCCAAGGCGGCACGGTAGCACAGTGGTTAGCACTGTTGCTTCACAGCTCCAGGGTCCCGGGTTCGATTCCCGGCTCGGGTCACTGTCTGTGTGGAGTTTGCACATTCTCCTTGTGTTTGCGTGGGTTTCCTCCGGGTGCTCCGGTTTCCTCCCACAGTCCAAAGATGTGCGGGTTAGGTTGATTGGCCAGGTTAAAATTGCCCCTGCGTAGGTTAGAGGGATTAGCGGGTAAATATGTGGGGGTAGGGCCTGGGTGGGATTGTGGTCGGTGCAGACTCGATGGGCCGAATGGCCTCCTTCTGCACTGTAGGGTTTCTATGATTTCTTCTATGATTTCTAAGGCGATGTCCAGCGACTCCTCCAGTGCCTCACGGGCCGGTAGACCCCAAGGTGGTGACAATCCGCTGAACTCGGGCACGCCTTGAAGTGGCGACCATCTCCTGGACTCAGGCAAGCTGTACACGGGAGTAAGAGGGTTAAGTGGTGGTCCCGATACTGCCAGCGCCGTGTCAGGAGGGGAAATAATGGTTGGGGGGTCCCTAACAGTAGGTGTGGGAGCGACAGGGGTTTCCAAGCCCCCTGCTGGCGCCAGATCTCGAATTGAGACCGTGTCCTCTCGCCCGTCAGGATATGCCATGTAGGCATACTGAGGGTTGGCGTGGAGGAGATGGACCTGTTCAACCAAAGGGTCGGACTTGCGGGTCCTAACATGTCGCCGCAGGAGGACAGGTCCTGAGTACGTCAACCAAGACGGTAATGAGGTCCCAGAGGAAGACTTCCTAGGGAATGAAAACATTCTCTCATGAGGAGTAGCGTTGGTTGCCGTACACAGGAGTGAGCGTATGAAGTAGAGCGCATCAGGGAGTACCTCTTGCCAACAGGAGACTGGAAGACCTTTAGAACTCAACGCCAGTAAGACAGCCTTCCAGACTGTAGCATTCTCTCGTTCGACCTGTCCGTTACCCCTTGGGTTGTAGCTCGTGGTTCTACGAGAGACAATCCCATATGAGAGCAGGTATTGCCTCAAGTCATCGCTCGTGAACGACGAGCCCCTATCGCTGTGGATGTAACAGGGGTAACCGAACAGGGTGAAAAGATCACGAAATGCCTTGATAACCGTGGCAGCGGTCATATCAGAACAGGGAATGACAAAAGGGAATCGTGAGTACTCATCAACCACATTGAGGAAGTACACGTTCCGATCTGTCGAGGGAAGGGGGCCCTTAAAGTCCACACTCAGTCTTTCGAAGGGACGAGTGGCCTTAACGAGTTGTGCCCTGTCAGGTCAGTAGAAGTGCGGTTTGCATTCCGCGCATACCCGGCAGCTTCTGGTTATGGACCTGACATCCTCCACCGAGTAGGGTAGATTCCAGGCTTTTATGAAGTGGAAGAGCCGAGTGACCCCCGGACGGCAGAGGTCATTGTGGAGAGCCTGCAATCGATTCTCCTGCATACAAGCGCATGTTCCACGCGACAGGGCATCCGAGGGCTCATTGAGCTTCCCTGGACGATACATGATATCATAATTGTAGGTGGAGAGTTCGATTCTCCACCTCAAGATCTTATCATTCTTGATCTTACCCCGTAACGTGTTGTTGAACATGAACGCCACGGACCGCTGGTCCGTGAGCAGTGTGAACTGTTTTCCCGCCAAGTAATGGCGCCAATGCCGGACGGCCTCCACAATGGCCTGGGGCTCCTTTTCCACCGCCGAATGTCGAATTTCAGGGCCTTGGAGGGTGCGAGAAAAAAAGGCAACGGGCCTGCCCGCCTGGTTAAGTGTGGCGGCCAGGGCAAAATCAGATGCATCACTCTCCACCTGGAAGGGGATGGACTCATCAATAGCGTGCATCGTGGCTTTCGCGATGTCGGCTTTTATTCTTGCAAAGGCTAGGCGAGCCTCTGGTGCTAGGGGAAAAGAGGTAGACTTGATGAGCGGATGGGTTTTGTCCGCGTAATTGGGAACCCACTGTGCGTAGTATGAGAAGAAGCCCAAGCATCTTCTCAGTGCTTTGACGCCAGTGGGCAGGGGAAGTTCGAGGAGAGGACGCATACGGTCTGGATCAGGGCCAAAGACCCCGTTTTCCACCACGTATCCGAGGATAGCTAGGCGGCGCGTGCGAAATACACACTTCTCCCTGTTGTAGGTCAGATTCAGGCGAGATGCAGTGCGTAAGAATCTAAGAAGGTTGGCATCGTGGTCCTGCTGGTCATGGCCGCAGATGGTGACGTTATCCAGGTACGGGAAGGTAGCCCGCAGTCCATTCTGGTCCACCATTCGGTCCATAGCACGCTGGAAGACTGAGGCCCCATTCGTGACACCAAAAAAAATGGTACAGGCGACCATCCGCCTCAAAGGCCGTGTATTGTCGGTCCTCTGGGCGAATGGGGAGCTGGTGGTAAGCAGATTTTAAGTCGATGGTGGAAACACCCGGTACTGCGCAATCTGATTGACCATGTCAGATATGCGCGGGAGGGGATACGCATCCAGCTGCGTGTATCTGTTAATGGTCTGACTATAGTCTATGACCATCCGGGGTTTGTTCCCATTCTTAACCACCATGACTTGCGCTCTCCAAGGACTAGCGCTAGGTTGGATGATCCCTTCCTTGAGGAGCCGCTGAACTTCAGATCGAATGAAGATCCAATCCTCAGCGCTGTAACGCCTGCTCTTTGTTGTGATGGGCTTGCAGCCTGGCACGAGATTCTGGAATAGGGAGGGTGTGGTAATCCTAAGCGTTGAGAGACTACATGTGGAGCGCATTGGGCAATTTAGAGGCTGCGGGTCTCCCACTGAAAGCGGAGGGAGTGGCCCACCGTACTGCAGGGTTACACTCTTCAAGTGGACCATAAAATCTAGTCCTAGGAGTATTGGCGCGCAAAGGTGCGGTAACACAAGGAGCTTGAAGTTCTCGTAGGCTGTGTCCTGCACCGTCAGATTGACCACGCAACTCCCTAGCACGGTGACAGACCGGGACCTTGACGCCATCGAAATTGTCTGCTTGACAGTCCGAATCTGGAGACCACACCGCTTCACGGTGTCTGGATGAATGAAGCTCTCTGTGCTCCCGCTGTCAAACAAATAATAAATCGGGCGTTTGTTTACCTGTATGTCCATCATGGACTTGTCGAGTCTGTGAGGCTTGGCCTGGTCCAGGATGATCGATGCCACCATTGGTTTGTGGGCGCAACTGCAGGCAGCTGAGATGGTTGATGACGACCCCTGCTGGTCATTCGCGGTCGGTGCCGACCAAAATGGCTGCCCCCATAGGTCGCACGTGGACGACGGCGCCAAAACCTGCGGCCCCTGCAGGTCGCACGTGTCTTGTGACTCCGTCGTTCGGAATGGCGACGTCCTGGAATCGCATGTGGCAGAAGACCTTGAAGATGCAGAAGACAAGGAGGCCGGCTCCGGGGAGTCACACGCCACACTGCTGTTCTTGGATGGAAGTTTGGACCGGCATACCTTGGAATAGTGCCCCTTCTTGCCGCAGGCGGAGCACAACACCGCTTTAGCTGGACATCGCTGCCGAGGGTGTTTCACCCCCCCACAGAAGTAACACCGCGGGCCACCTGGAGCTGCTGCCGTCGTCAGGTCCGAGGCTGGGAACGCAATCGCGCAGTTTTTCGGTCCCGCTGAATGAAGTGGGGTCTGTGACTGCCCCTGCCACGCTGTCTCCACGTGGTCGTCGGGGTACATCGCCAGACTGTTGGAGGCCGTTTCTAGAGCGTCAGCTAACTCTATGGATTTAGTGAGATCGAGGTTACCTTGCTCCAACAGCCGAAGGCGGATGTACGACGAGCCGATTCCCGCCACGAACGGTCGAGCTAGGTCGTTCATGTACTGGTCTGCCGACACTGCCTTGCAGTTGCAGGCTCTGGCTAGCTGTTGAAGCTCGCACGCGTACTGTTCCGTCGTTTCGCTGGGCTGCCGCCGTCGAGTGGCTAGAAGGTATCGAGCATGCATCTCATTCGGCGGTTTGTTGTATCCCTTCTTGAGAAGCTCGAGGGCCCCTTTGTAGTCGGTGGCCCCACGGATCGCTAGGTATACAGCGTCGCTTACCCTCGCGTGGAGGACCCGGAGTCTGTCGGCGTCGTCGGTGACCGCTGTGGAGGCGTCGAGGTAATCCTGGAAACACTTCAACCAGTGGTCGAAAGTGTTCGAATCTTCCGCCGCACGTGGGTCCAACGTAAGCCGTTCGGGTTTAAGCATTTGCTCCATGTTTTCTTTGTCGTTTTTTTTTTCAAAAAAAAAGAATTTACTTGTTGACAATAAAATTGATGCGCGATATAACACACGAGAGGCGTGATGTACTCAGGAAATAAAGGCTTTTATTGCCAACAATAACAGAGCTACCATATACAGTATACGATTCCAGACTAAAGGGTCACCAGGCAGAGCAGTGACCTTTATACCTCTCCCAGGAGGTGGAGCCGACTGGGGTGTACCATAACAACTATATTAACAGGTAGAACAGCCCAACCCTAACCCCAACAGTAACATATATACAGACTCATAGTACTGGCCAGACCATGGCTCAGCACTACCTGGTGGGAACCAACAATGGTTCACCACAAGACCCATCACATATAATCTCCCTTCAGTTCCAAAGAAGAAATGTACTGCACATAAATTGTTACCCAGATTCTCACCATGACTGTAATAGCGAAAATGCCCTAATATCCTAAGTTGTACAGCATTTCCTTTTCTCACAGGGACACTGGTGGAAATGGGAGCAATTTTCATTTAGCACATGCACGGTTTACAGAGACAGTTAGTCATTTAAATTAGCAACTGCCTTCACTAAAGTTGGATTTTGGTGGGCCAGGAATGTGATACACTTAGGGGCAAATTTTCCCATTCCGCCCGCCATGGGAATAATAGCGGGTGAGGGGCAGAACATAGAAATGTCCGTTGACATCAGGCAGGATTTTCTAGTTTTGGGTCGAACGAGGCCGAAAAATCCTGCCCTTAGTGTGCAGAGTAGACTTGGTAAAAGCAAGTCTGAATATTGCAATATTTTCATTTGGATAGTTAGGATACCCCTTTGATTTGGCCCTGAGACACTTTTTGGAGGAAGTCAGGTGCCCTTTGAGGGCGGCCAACTGCCCTTTGGGAGAGGTTAAAAGTAGGCATGTATGTGTGTAAAAAGTGCAAAGAACTCATTAACTGTCAAACTCATTGGAACTGTCAAAATTTGTCAAAATAAACTTTGACAACTGCCAAGAGGACCTATGGAAACTGTGAAGAGGAACTGTCAAAACTGCCAAGTGGACCAGTTAAGAGGACCTGTCAGAAGTGTGAATAGGATCTGTCAAAAGCACCACTCAAAGGAAGCTGACATAAGAAGTGGAAGTTCATGCCAATTAAATGATCTCTAGTTGATTTCCATCGGTGCATATGTCAACAGCACAGCCTGTGAAAGGAAACTACAGGCAACAATTTCTGAATTTCCACATTGAACTTCACATGTGGACATTGTCTGTTTTCAGAGTACTGATGGCAAATGCTGTCAGTTTCACTGTCAATGCAACTTCAAAATTTTGGATTAGTACTGGAAATAAATAGAAATTTTCATGCCACAAGTAAAACCGCAGGGATCTCATTGTAACTTCTTCAAACATCTTTACAAATCTGAATTTTTTTGGACAAGTGGTGGGTGGAATACTTTGGGAATTCCACCAATCTTCTTTGAAGTTATTGCAGGAGACTGGTGTATCCTTGAGGAATTAACCCTCCAAGATTTCGCTGTGTGATATTGTGGTTCAAAGTGAGAATTTGGCTCAAGACCATCACGTTTTTCTCTGTCCTTAAAATCAGATTTCTGTACTTGTTGGTTTAGTAACCTGTTGTTTTTATTGCTACTTATTATAAAAATGATTTACTGCGATGATAGCATTGCTTTTCTTTGGCTACTTGACTTTCTGAGATTTGGACAGAGTCACATGGAATGTGTCAACATCTATTCCGCGCTTTCATACCCGTGCTGAACCGCTGCTCTGCACTCTTGGAACTCACACTCAACCACCTGTGCCATGCTACCACAGCTATCATGAGGGAATATTGGACAATAACTCCCAAGCCCCCCAGTACCAGATTTGGAGAATTCACCTTGGAACATTTCAGTTAAGTGTTTTCACAGCAAATCCAAACTTCCTCTGGGCCATTGCCCTGAACTAAGAACCATCCAAAAACACAATTTAAACCAGTTATAGTTGCATTACACAGTTAATTAAAAGGTTAAAGAGCCAGACTGACTGCCATCTCTCCTTCCTACCATGGGGCTCTCCATCGCCCCCAACCCTACATTGCATCCCCCCCAGGGAACTCCCCTACTTCACCCTTGGACTACCCCTCTCCCATGGAACTCCTCCCATCCCTGAAGAACCACCTCACGGTATTTGCCACCACCCCTCAATTTCTCATGGGAGGCCCACCAACATGAACAGACCCCCTGCCCCCTCATTTCCTGAGCCTTCCACCAAAACACCTTGGTGTCCAAAACAACAACCCCCCCTCTCCTGCCTCGAGGTTTGACCATTCTCCCCAACCCCCACTGTGGGCCAGATTTGTCCCCACCTCACAAACTCAACCCATCCTGCAGGGCCAACCTGACCAATGCGCCCCACCCACTGAAGTCCCAGTCCGATGAGATACCAACTCCCCCACCTAGCACCCCCAACCTCTGATCACCCTCTCCCCCAACTCCCCAAACCCTATCCACTTACCTTAGTCAGTTACCTTTTCCCTGGCTTTACAATTTCAATGGGACCTTTACTGACCTGGTTTACAGCAGCGAGTGCTGTGAGTAAAGAGGGCATATCTTTCTTCATTCCAATGCAGCTGGACTGTGACTCTGAGCCTTGCGGAATGCTGTGCTTCCTGAATCTCAGGGTTGAGAGGTCAGGAGGGACATGCATGGAAGAAAACCCACGTAGGAAAATGGGCACAGAGGGTCATCCAACGCCGATTGCCACTCTGGGGAATTTACATCCCAATGTGTTGTTTGATTTGATCCATTGATGGACCCTGGACAGAAAGATACGTTTTCTTGTGGAGATATTCATGAATGATTATTGTACATTCTTGAGTATTTTCCCAAGCTTTTCTTAAATAAAGGTCATATTTTATGAACACTGTTGCACTTTGTTGCTATTTCTATTATTAGAAAATATGGATAGGTCCATAAAATATACGGGAGGGACAGTTTCTGAATGATGTATTCAGGGTTTCTGTGGGTTGTGTCTGATGTTTGAAATGTACTCCATATGGTCTCCAGATAGTTTAAGTTATTTTAACAGCGTTAAAAGCCACATGTCAGCGTCATGAGTCAATTATTCATGTTGGTGAGCAAAAACTAAATTTGTGTTGTCACTTTATCAGTGGAGTTTATGTTCAATGATATACATTGTGTAGTTTGTTAATTTTTGATTTCATGGTGGTGGGAAGAAAGCATTGACTTACCAAGTACCCTTGGCATAAGTCTAAATCCACAGAGAGTAATGCTTGCTGGTAGGTTGGTCTGAGGCTGTTGAGAAGAAGACCCTGCTTGATTTGTGGTCAGTTGGGTGGAGATGCTGTTGTTTGCTTTTTTTGCTCCTGTGCTGACCATTTCCTCTCAGTCTAAAAAGCCATGTTGATCCAATCATTTGCCCTCACTAATAGTCAGAACAGTATTGTCTTTAAGCTGACAACTCAGAAGATTCCAGAAGGAATTAGGCCATAAAGGGAAGATTGCACAGGCAGCATAGTGTTCACATGGAAGCTGCTGCTTGTAAAGGATCAATTACAAATTAAATCCCCTCAGGAAAGGGACTGGAATTTTGCTTGGAGGAAATATGTGCCTAAAAGCGGGGCTGTACAAATGAGCAGCCTGCTACCTGCATGAGATAGTTGTACCTGTTATTCCATGGGCATAAATTTAAGCTTCCCTTGCTGGCAGGGTTGCAGGGGCAGGGGGAAAGGAAGGGTGGGGGCTCAATTTTACAGTGGGACAAGTGAGACCTAGCCTTTTCAGTTAACGTTTGGAGTCCATATGACTCTTCTCCAGAGCTGAAGAGGGATAGAGATGTGATGGAGAGGGGGATAGAGAAGGTGGGGCAGAATAGAAAGTCAGAGATAGGTCAGAACTAAGGAGAGAAAGACAAAGATGCCATGGACAGAAGACAAAGGGAGTGTTACTGGTAGCATTAAGGACTGTAGAAGGTGTTGATAGGTGGTATAAGGGCAAGATAGCAGAATGCGTTAATAGGAGAACAAAGGTCAGTACTCAATGAAAGCAAAACTAAAGAACAAGTGACAGATGTTCCTGTGGGGGAAGGGTGGGGTTAGCTTTGGGGCAAAGAAATTTAAAAAAACAGAAAAAGGAGGTAAAGATAGAGGAGAAAGTTCACAGTCTAAAGTTTCACCTTGATCTTGGAAGCATCTTTTTCCTTCAGATGCTTCCAAGATGCAAAGTATCATTTAGTTCTTCAGCCATGTTTCCTACCTTCATGTATAAATCCCCTTTTTGTTCCATAACCGCTCCCATCGCTCCACTCTTTTACTCTTTATATGCCTATAGAATACTTATAACGTGCATTTTATGTTAGCTGCCAATCTCTTCTCATACTCTCTCTTTGCTTCTCTTACTTGTTTTTTCAATACCTCTCTGAACACTCTGTATTGAGCCTGATTCTGAGTTGGAGGTTTGGAAGAGGGACAACAATCATAAAGATGGCATTAGGGTGCACCAAGGCTGTGCCCTGCTTCCCCCACTTAATGTTCTACTGGGTGTCAGGAGAAGCCACAGAGAGATACTCTTGCCTAGTAACTGAAGGTCAAAAAATGCTGCTGTCACAAAAGAGGTATAAGTGGAAATGGACCAGGTGCTAGCAGCATGAACTACTGTGTCATGCTCCTGGGTTCAGTGCAGGAAATGCAGTAATAGCCTAACCAGAGTAGAATAGGTGAATAATGTTGAACACTGACTTAGATCTTGCAATGTGCAATGTCTCACCCTGTGAATCTGCCTTGTTCAGCATATTCCACATCACTCTTCATACCGCTCTATCTTGCACGCCCACTCACCCTTCTCTTTCTTTGCATTTCCTCCCATCCTCATCCGTCAATCCACCAATCTGACTCATCAGCACGGGTAAACAGTGGCACAGTACTGCTTAATACTGCTGCCTCACAGCACCAGAAACCAGGGTTTGATTCCAGCCTTGGGTGACTGTGTGGAGTTTGCATAGAGTTCTCCCCATGTCCACGTGTGTTTCCTCCGGGTGCTCTGGTTTCCTCCCACAGTCCAAAGATGTGCAGGTTAGGTGGATTGGCTCTGTGGCACAGTGGTTAGCACTGCTGCCTCACAGCGCCAGGGACCCGGATTCGATTCCCGGCTTGGATAACTTGTGTGGAGTTTGATTTGATTTATTATTGTCACATGTATTAACATACAGTGAAAAGTATTGTTTCTTGCACGTTGTACAAACAAAGCATACTATTCATACAGAAGGAAAGGAGAGAGTGCAGAATGCAGTGTTACAGTCACAGCTAGAGTATAGAGAAAGATCAACTTAATGCAAGGTAGGTCCATTCAAAAGTCTGATGGCAGCAGGGAAGAAGCTGTTCTTAAATCGGTTGGTATATGACCTCAGACTTTTGTATCTTTTTCCCAATGGAAGAAGGTGGAAGAGAAAATGTCCGTGGTGCGTGGGGTCCTTAATTATGCTGCCTGCTTTGCCGAGGCAGCGGGAAGTGTAGACAGAGTCAATGGATGTGAGGCTGGTTTGCGTGATGGATTGGGCTACATTCACGACCTTTTCTAGTTCCTTGCAGTCTTGGGCAGAGCAGGAGCCATATAAAGCTGTGATATAACCAAAAAGAATGCTTTTTATGGTGCATCTGTAAAAGTTGGTGAGAGTCGTAGCTGACATGCCAAATTTCCTTAGTCTTCTGAGAAAGTAGAGGTGTTGGTGGGCTTTCTTAACTATAGTGTTGCATGGGGGGACCAGGACAGGTTGGTGATCTGGACACCTAAAAACTTGAAGTTCTCGACCCTTTCTACTCCGTTCCCATTGATGTAGACAGGGGCATGTTCTCCTTTACGCTTCCTGAAATCGATGACAATCTCCTTCATTTTGTTGACATTGAGGGAGAGATTATTGTTGCTCACCAGTTCACCAGATTCTCTATCTTGTCGTTGTTTGAGATCCGACCCACTACAGTGGTATCGTTAGCAAACTTGAAAATTGAATTGGAGGGGAATTTGGCCACACAGTCATAGATATATAAGTCAGTGGCTGAGAACACAGCCTAGTGGGGCACCGATGTTGAGGATGATCGTGGAGGAGGTGTTGTTGCCTATCCTCACTGATTATGGTCTGTGAGTTAGGAAGTTCAGGATCCAGTCGCAGAGGGAGGTGCCGAGGCCCAGGCCATGGAGTTTGGAGATGAATTTCATGGGAATAATGACTTTGAAGGCTGAGCTGTAGTCTATAAATAGGAGTCTGACATAGGTGTCCTTGTTATCTAGGTGTTCCAGGGTTGAGTGCAGGGCCAGGGAAATGGCGTCTACTGTGGACCTGTTGCGGCAGTAGGCAAACTGTAGTGGATCCAGGTAGTCTGGGAGGCTGGAATTGATTCATGCCAGTTCTAGCCTTTCGAAGTACTTCATAATGATGGATGTCAGAGCCACCGGCCGACAGTCATTAAGGCACGCTGTTTGGATTTTCTTAGGTACCGGGATGATGGTTGTCCTGTTCTCCCTGTGTCTGCGTGGGTTTCCTCTGGGTGCTCCAGTTTCCTCCCACAGTCCAAAAGATATGCTGGTTAGATGCATTGGCCATGCTAAATTCTCCCTCAGTGTACCCGAACAGGCGCCTGAGTGTGGCGACTAGAGGATTTTCAAGTAACTTCATTGCAGTGCTAATGTAAACCTACTTGTGGCTAATAAATAAACTTTAAATCATCCCTTAGTGTCTCAGGATGTGTGGGTTAGGGGGATTAGCAGGATAAATATGTGGGGTTACAGGGATGAGGCTTGGATAAGATGCTCTGTAGGAGAGTTGGTGCAGACTCAATGGGCCACATGGGCCTCCTTCTGTACTGTTGGTATTCTATGATCATTCTTCTGCTTCTTCTCTGCCAACCTCACCACATTCATTCGATCAGGCAAATATTTCCATAACTAAACTCCACTCATTCATACTTGTTACTGAAGCAAAGAGCACAGAACATCAGTGAGAGGGAGAACTGAAGGTTAGCCTCAGCACATTTCCCAGCTATCAAGTACTGAGGAGGTGGTCTCAGAGATTAGTCGAGTTTTGGTGTTCCTGATGGGTGACAGGGAACTCCCAGCTACCTGGTGACAAAACAATATGACCTATATGTCTTACAGCATTCAGTTATGTTGGCTTAATTCCAGGAATGGAACAAAAACATTGGGAGTTTTATGGAGGCACCGGGGGTCTCCGCCATTGGCCTGGGAAGCTGGCAAGAGACCCAAATAGCCTTCTTTAGAAAAGTACCACCGAATTACAGACCAATCAGGCACTTAAAAAGTCATCCGTGGGCTTTCCACAGGATCATGACCCTGGGGCAGAATCATAGAATCCCTACGGTGCAGAAGGAGGCCATTTGGCCCATCGGGTCTGCACTGACCACAATCCCACCCAGGCGCTATTCCCATAACCCCGCATATTTAGCCTGCTATTCCCTTGACACTAGAGTCAATTTAGCATGGCCAATCAACCTAACCCGCACATCTTTGGAGTGTGGGAGGAAAACGGAGCACCCAGAGGAAACCCACGCAGACACGGGGAGAATGTGCAAACTCCACACAGACAGTGACCCAAGCAGGGAATTGAACTCAGGTCCCTGGCGCTGTGAGGCAGCAGTGCTAACCGCTGTGCCACCGTTCCACCAAGAACTGACAGCCAATCATATGCTAAACCATGTCATCAGGGAGGCAGTGGCTGCTGTGGGAAATATATCTTCTGGATACCCAGACTTGTGGAGTGACCCAAACCAGAGACAAGTGGAGGAGGATCAGAGGAGGAGTTTTGCAGAATGGAGGTAATGGAGGCTCGGAAGCAAATCCAAGGGCTGACACTCGAGGTCCCACCTTCCCAATGCCAGATCCCTTTGTCAAATACTGCTTGCCTTTGAAGTAGAAACCCCCATGGACTGCAAAAGTAAACAAAGCCCTTGCCACTTGCAGGTAAGAAAGCAGCTGTGAGAACTGAGTATATATTACAATATTTTTATAAGTTTGATTCAGCTCGCTCAAGGACTGCTGCATTTTGCCTTGGCTTCAATGGTGTCTTTCAGGAAGGTTGGGAAACTCATGGAGCCACTCATAAATGTTCAAGTCAGTCAAAATATCAGGCAAGATTCACTGGCCTCCCCTCAGCATCTCCTCAGCAGCAGGAGGCAGCATGCTGTTTGCTGATGGCGGGATCCTCTGGTCCCACCGCTGTCAATGGGAATTCCTATTGAAGGCACCCAGGCCGTTGGGAAACCCGTGGCAGGGAGTGCACAACCAATGGGACAGGAGAATCCCACCGGCGTGAATTCTGGCCATTATTTTAATTTATATTAATGGTAATTGAGTAATTTATCATAGGTTAATAGATAGTCTGCCTCTCCTGAGGAGGTTACATGTAAGCAGCTGAATACAATCCAATTAAATCCAAAGTTGGATTGGAGCCTGGTTGGACTCAGTATCTTGATGCACTGGAGTTTTTTTTGCCAGTTTTAACTCCAAGCCACACCAGCCCCCACTCTCTATCTACACCCAAGCCCATGCACTCCATTTGTTGACTTTTATATCAGAAAATAATTAGAGGATAGACATTTTTTAAAGGTATTTCAGAAATTAGTGAATGGATGACTTTATACTCCTGAAACTGTGGTGTTGAATTTCATAGAATCATAGAATCCCTACAGTGCAGAAGGAGACCATTCAGCCCATCAAGTTAGCACCGACCACAATCCCACTCAGGCCCTATTCCCGTAACCTCACATATTCATTATCAATCCCCTAACACTAGGGTCAATTTAGCATGGCCAATTCACCTAACCCGCACATCTTTGGACTGTGGGAGGGAACTGAAGCACCCGGAGGAAACGCACGCAGATACGGGGAGAATGTGCAAACTCTACACTGAGAGTCACCAGAGGCCAGAATTGAGTCCGTGTCCCTGGTGCTGTGAGGCAACAGTGCTAAGCACTGTGCCACCGTACCACCCATTTTAACTGCTGGCTTCAAAGAACAAAGAACAAAGAACAGTACAGCACAGGAAACAGGCCCTTCGGCCCTCCAAGCCTGTGCCGCTCCTTGGTCCAACTAGACCAATCGTTTGTATCCCTCCATTCCCAGGCTGCTCATGTGACTATCCAGGTAAGTCTTAAACGATGTCAGCGTGCCTGCCTCCACCACCCTACTTGGCAGCGCATTCCAGGCCCCCACCACCCTCTGTGTAAAAAACGTCCCTCTGATGTCTGAGTTATACTTCGCCCCTCTCAGCTTGAGCCCGTGACCCCTCGTGATCGTCACCTCCGACCTGGGAAAAAGCTTCCCACTGTTCACCCTATCTATACCCTTCATAATCTTGTATACCTCTATTAGATCTCCCCTCATTCTCCGTCTTTCCAAGGAGAACAACCCCAGTCTACCCAATCTCTCCTCATAGCTAAGACCCTCCATACCAGGCAACATCCTTCACATTTCTCATCTGAGGTAAGGGCATCCAGTAGTTTCAAATGGAGGATCTGTTGGCCGTGTTTGAAAGATGCTGTCACTTGACGTGGAAAGCCTGATAACATTTTGGAAAGTGGTTGGAATGGAGTGGGTTCATCTGTGTTGCTGCCAAATGTTACCAATAAAAATTAAAACACTTTTTAAAATTGATGTGGATCCATTGCATCACAGCACTCAAGGGTTGCTGCTGTTCTTTGATTGCCCTCCCAACCTTATTCTCCCCACACCCCCAGGAAAGACGGGCTGCTGCTGGCAAGCTAGGAGACTTGAAGTTAGATTGTTTGACTTGAATTAGCTAATTCTGGAGATGTCACAGACGTCAGCTGCACACCTAGGTATTAAATTCAAGTCCCACAACCAATTCAAGTCCTACAACGCAAGGAACTGTACAGGCAATCAGAGGGACTACAGCCATTCGCACTATTTAAAGGTATCACCATTCACCCTTTCAGGCGAGGATATTTGACTTTCTATTTTCTGCTGCAGAGTTGTTGGAGGGGTTGAAAGAATTCCTTTCAATCAGATGAGAATGATGCTGAACCTGATGCTGGAAGGAGTGGTGTGGATTTCAAATACCTTCGAGTTCACCACCTGCTCTTAGCCATTGGGATTATAGTTGTGGTTCCGCTGGGGCTGCAGCTGCACATGGAAATAGAGCAGAGACATTGTTCACAGGAGGAAGAGGAGAAGTGCTCTCAAAAGGAGCCCTATTCGTGTTGGGTCTTCAGGGAACATCTCTCCTGAACAAGGAGCATTGCGCAAGGCAACTACAATTCATTTAGGCGGTGACCAAAGAACTGCCTCCCCTCAACAAATCAGTGCTGAAGCCTCAGAGCAGGACAAGGACCCCACTGCCAGTGATCATTAAGATCACCATGGTCCTCAATTCCAGAACAACTCACCCCCTCCTCAGCAGGCCATGCCTGACTGGCCCCAGTGAGCTCACCCTATTTAACCTTATTCATGGCCCTCCATTGCTGGTTCTTACTGCAGCACTCCTGCTGTCCCAAAAGTGGCCACTGCTTCCAGTGGTGCAGGTGGATCTTTGCCTTTAAAGAAAACCCCAACAGCTATTTAATTTTGTCAAGGGGTCCTGTAAATGGCCACCTTGGAGTTGTACTGTCTTTACAGCCTGTGGCGGGGTTACCTCTGCAACCATTAAATTCCACCTACATCTATACATTGTTCTAATGTACATGAAAGGGTAGTACTGGTGTTGCTGACTGCAATTTTCAGATCAAGTAATGGTATTTCTTCACAGAGATCTGTTCATCCTCTGATCCTTCATCTTCAGGCACCAATGGCTGCCTTGACAACAGTTCTTGGATATTTGAAAGCGTAACTGCACAAGGTGGGGTGGTTGGGGTGAAGGATAGAGTGGATTGAGAGAAAGAAAGAGCTGTGTGGTTACACCATCTGCAGCTTGTGCATCATATTAGGTAGCAGGATGAAGACGATGTAGGATTTGACAAGGTACCTACTGTAGAAACCTGGATTTCAATGGCAGGTGACCGGAAGCTTGGGTCACACTTACAGTCTGAGTTGAGGTGTTATCCAATGGTTATCCAATCTGTTTTTGGTCTTCCCAACATAGACTGCATTGTGAGCAGTGAACACAGTATGCTAAATTAAAGGAAGTGCTCATATGTCACTGTTTTATGTGAAAGGACTATTTGGAGTTTTGGATGGTAAGGAGGGAGGAGGTAAAATGACAATGTTGCATCTCCTGTACTCCTGTGGCAAGTTGCCATGGGTAGGGGAGAGATGATTGGGGGTGATTGTGGAGTGTATCTGAATGTTATGTTGGGATGGGTTGCTTTGGAATGCTGAAAGGGGGGAGGATGTGTTTGGTTGTGCCAAATTCTGAAGGTGGTGAAAACTCTAGAGAATGATCCATTAAATATGGTATCTGGTGGAATGGAACCATCTCATGATCCTGGGAGGGAAGGTAAGATGAGATAGTAGAAATCTTTGAATATATTAGACAGGGTAGAGGGCCCTGTCAAACAGAGTGGCTGGGCAGAGGAACTTTTGAGTGAGGATAAATAGAACATAGAACATAGAACATTACAGCGCAGTACAGGCCCTTCAGCCCTCGATGTTGCGCCGACCAGTGGTACCAATCTAAAGCCCCTCTAATCCACACTATTCCAATATCATCCATATGTTTATCCAATAACCACTTGAACGCTCTCAACGTTGACGAGTCCACCACTGCTGCAGGCAGGGCATTCCACGCCCTTACTACTCTCTGAGTAAAGAACCTACCTCTAACATCTGTCCTATATCTCTCACCCCTCAATTTAAAGCTATGTCCCCTCGTGCTAGCCAACATCATCCGAGGAAAAAGGCTCTCACTATCCACCCTATCTAATCCTCTGATCATCTTGTATGCCTCTATTAAGTCACCTCTTAACCTTCTTCTCTCTAACGAAAACAACCTCAAGCCCCTCAGCCTTTCCTCATACGATTTTCCCACCATACCAGGCAACATCCTGGTAAATCTCCTCTGCACCCTTTCCAACACTTCCACATCTTTCCTATAATACAGCAACCAGAACTGTACGCAATACTCCAAATGCGGCCGCACCAGAGTTTTATACAGTTGCAGCATAACCTCCTGGCTCGGAAACTCAATCCCTCTACCAATAAAAGCTAACACACCGTACGCCTTCTTAACAACCCTATCAACCTGGGTGCCAACTTTCAGGGATCTATGCACATGGACACCCAGATCCCTCTGTTCATCCACACTACCAAGTATTTTACCATTAGCCCAGTACTCTGTATTCCTGTTACTCCTTCCAAAGTGAATCACCTCACACTTTTCCACATTAAACTCCATTTGCCACCTCTCAGCCCAGCTCTGCAGCTTATCTATGTCCCTCTGTAACCTGCCACTTCCCTCCGCACTGTCTACAACTCCACCAACTTTAGTGTCATCCGCAAATTTACTAATCCATCCTTCCACGCCCTCATCCAAGTCATTAATAAAAATGACAAACAGCAGTGGCCCCAAAACAGATCCTTGCGGTACACCACTAGTAACTGAACTCCAGGATGAATATTTCCCATCAACCACCACCCTCTGTTTTCTTACAGCTCGCCAATTCCTGATCCAAACCACTAAATCACCCTCAATCCCATGTGTCCATATTTTCTGCAAAAGCTTACCATGGGGAACCTTATCAAACGCTTTGCTGAAATCCATATACACCACATCAACCGCTTTACCCTCATCCACCTCTTTGGTCACCTTCTCAAAGAACTCAATAAGGTTTGTGAGGCACGACCTACCCTTCACAAAACCCTAATCAAATTATTCCTTTCTAGGTGATTATAAATCCTATCTCTTATAATCCTTTCCAATACTTTGCCCACAACAGAAGTAAGGCTCACCAGTCTATAATTACCAGGGTTGTCCCTACTCCCCTACTTGAGCAAGGGGACAACATTTGCTATCCTCCAGTCTTCCGGCACTGTTCCTGTAGACAATGGTGACACAAAGATCAAAGCCAAAGGCTCTGCAATCTCCTCTCTAGCCTCCCAGAGAATCCTAGGATAAATCCCATCCGGCCCAGGGGACCTATCTATTTTTACCCTTTCCAGAATTGCTAACACCTCCTCCTTATGAACATCAATCCCATCCAGTCCAACAGCCTGCATCTCAGTACTCCCCTCAACCACACTGTCCCTCTCCAGTGTGAATACCGACGAAAAATATTCATTTAGTGCCTCTCCTATCTCTTCAGACTCCACGCACAACTTCCCACTGCTGTCCTTGACTGGCCCTAATCTTACCCTAGTCATTCTTTTACTCCTGACATACCTATAGAAAGCTTTAGGGTTTTCCTTGATCCTACCTGCCAAAGACTTCTCATGTCCCCTCCTGGCTCTTCTTAACTCTTTCTTTAGGTCCTTCCTGGCTAACTTGTAACTCTCAAGCGCCCTAACTGAGCCTTCACGTCTCATCTTAACATAAGTCTCCTTCTTCCTCTTCACAAGAGATTCAACCTCCTTAGTAAACCACGGTTCCCTCACACGTCTGCTTCTGCCCTGCCTGACAGGTACATATTTATCAAGGACGCGTAGTAGCTGTTCCTTGAACAAGTTCCACATTACAATTGTGCCCATCTCCTGCAGTTTCCTTCCCCAATCCATGCCAGCTAAATCTCGCCTAATCGCATTATAATTTCCTTTCCCCCAGCTATAACTCTTGCCCTTTGGTATATACCTATCCTTTTCCATTGCTAAAGTAAACGTAATCGAATTGTGGTCACTATCACCAAAGTGCTCACCTACCTCCAAATCTAACACCTGGCCTAGTTCATTACCCAGTACCAAATCCAATGTGGCCTCGCCTCTTGTTGGTCTATCTACATACTGCGTCAGGAAGCCTTCCTGCACACACTGGACAAAAACCGACCCCTCTAAAGTACTCGAACTATAGCTTTTCCAGTCAATATTTGTAAAGTTAAAGTCCCCCAGAACAACTACCCTGTTACTTTCGCTCCTATCCAGAATCATCTTTGCAATCTTTTCCCCGACATCTCTGGAACTTTTCGGAGGTCTATAAAAAACTCCCGACAGGGTGACCTCTCCTTTCCTGTTTCTAACCTCAGCCCAAACTACCTCAGTGGACGGGTCCTCACCAAATGTCCCTTCCTGCCACCGTAATACTGTCCTTGACTAACAATGCCACACCTCCCCCTCTTTTACCACCTTCCCTGCACTTACTGAAACATCTAAACCCCGGAACCTGCAATAACCATTCCTGTCCCTGCTCTATCCATGTCTCCGAGATGGCCACAACATCGAAATCCCAGGTACCAACCCATGCTGCAAGCTCACCCACCTTATTCCGGATGCTCCTGGCATTGAAGTATACACACTTCAAACCGCCTTCCTGCCTGCCAGATATGGACACATATCAGTGGCTCTGGTATGGATGGCTGCATCATACTTTTCCCAGCTTCTCGATTGTCTTCTCTGATGAAGTAGGTTTCATCACAGTGACCACAGGCCACAGCATCAACCATTACCAAGAACATATGTCCTTCAAAAGGTCCTTCAAGATCGATATGCACTTGTTGCCAAGCCTCTTCAGGCCATTCCCATGGATGCAGTAGTGCTCAGGGATGCAGGTTCCTAATCTTTGCACAGGAAGAACATGTTCTAGCTTTCTCTTCAACTTTCGCATCTAATCCAGGCCACCAGAAATAACTCCTCGTTCATGTGTACGATTCCGCAATGGCTCTCATGTAATTTCTCTAACATCCACTTTCTCAATGGTGGCGGAATGACCACCATTAGGCCCCATTAGGTGCTAATGCTGAGGTCGTCCTGCATAATACCACATCCATCACTTCAGAGAGTATCGGATCACTCCAAGTGATTCCTCACTTGTCTTAAAGTGACTGATGTATTGTCCACTTATTCAAAGTAGAAGATATTCCCACTTGAGCAATCTGATGAACTACCTGGCAGTGGCAATCTTGAAAGTCCATCCGCATTACTGTGTAGACTAGATTGTCGATGCTTAATGGTACAATCGTGTGCAGACAAAAGCAATGCACATCTTTGCATTCTGCCAGCTGCAAGTAACGGAATTCCCACGTATGATCCAAAAATGGTAGTTAGCCAACAATGGTCCATCAACAATTTAAATTCTCTCCTATATAAAAACCAATGGAATTTCTTTAGTCCAAACATGATCCCTAATGCTTCCCTTTCAATCTGTGCAGAGTTACTTTCAATTTTGCTCATGGTTCGAGACACAAAAGCAATGGGTCTTTCTTCACCCAATGACATGATTTGGGAGTCCACCACTCCTATACTATAAGGGATGCATTAGAAGCTAATTGTAGGAGTAAAGTAGGATCAAAATGCGCAAGAACTTCAAATGCGTAACACTTCTTGGCTTGAATGGATGCGTTTTCACATTGATCTGACCACTTCCACTTCTTGATCTGGCACAAAGGGTTATGTAATGGTTTCAGAATAGTTGCCGATATCGTAATATCTTCAGCAATTTTGTTTGCTTGTGCAAAATTGTCAAAACCCTCAATTTAGTAGCTCCATCACTCAATATTTACATCAAAGGATCCCACAATGCCACAAACTCCCACCCTTTTTCTTCCTAATGGAGGTTTCCCGTATGAGCACTTTAACATGTTTCCAGCAGTAACCTTGATTTTTCTTTCACACAAGGCAGCAACCCAAGTTTCAGCCTCTTATTGAATACATCCAGCTCTAGAAGTGCTGCAGAGTATCTTACTCACGTCCATCTAACCAGTCAGATCCAGAACTTATACAAAAAATTTATTTTCCAAAATTTCTTACATGGTTACTTCTTCTCTGTCTGTTTCCCACGCTAGGGGATTTATGACATTCCTTCTGGTGAATACATGAATACATTAATATAGCAGAGCTCCTTAAGCCATTACAAATTAACACAAATTAATATTAGCACAGTGGTTAGCATTGCTGCTTCACAGCTCCAGGGACCTAGGTTCAATTCCTGGCTTGGGTCACTGTCTGTGTGGAGTTTGCACAGTCTTCCTGTGTCTGCGTGGGTTTGCTCCGGGTGCTCCGGTTTCCTCCCACAGTCCAAAGATGTGCGGGGTAGATTAATTGGCCATGCTAAATTGCCCCTTAGTGTCCCGGGATGCGTAGGTTAGAGGGATTAGCGGGTAAATATGTGGGGATATGGGGATAGGGCCTAGATGGGATTGTGGTTGGTGCAGACTCGATGGGCCAAATGGCCTCTTCCTGCACTGGAGGGTTTCGATGAAATAAATACAGGAAAAAAAATTTACATTAGTCCACTCAGAGCCATGTAGCAGAATGCAGTCAGAATTAACTTGCAAAGCTGTGAGGTGGCAGTGGACATCTGTCAGCAATCTGAACCAGAAGCTTAGACACCCACAGTTATGAGGTCTGTGAAGAAAAATGGAGGATTGTGTTGCCCAAAAAAGTTAATGTAATTCTCTAACACAATCTTACCTCAGAGAATAGCTGGAACAATGAGAAAAGTTAAAGTGCATTCCAGAGGGCTGTGGCATGCCTTTGGATTAGTCCAGGAAAAGTGAATAAATCTTCAAGATTCCATAACATAAGGGAACTCTTTGGAGAAAATGAAAAGTAGAACTGAGTTTATAGCACAATTTTTTATTAACTATAGTGTTAAATTAGATTGCTTTTTCTTTCATCTTTATCATAAAATTAGTTTAATTTTGTTCAAAACTGTGAATGTTTGTGGCATGTCTCTGTCAGTTAATTGCTGCATGTTCAGATTTCTCCTTTAATTGTTTATAGTCATGACCAGGATCATAACATTAGGAAGAAACTGGGAAAGGGAAGAAAAAAAAATCAATGGTCCTGTCAATATCCTCTAGCCCATTAAACAAGCTTTGATGTGTTTCCATTTTGACGTTTTGACAGTATAATTAAAAATTGCAAACTCCAGGTTAAATAGATCTTTCCCATATGTTTGTTTGTAACTTGGTATAGGCTGTACCAAAGCCACTCTTGGATGAGCATCAAAATATCTTGGTTCTGTGGAACTTAAAAACTGGTTAAGCATTTATTTTCCGATAATGCTGAAAGTTTCTGACTTTCCAATTGCTGGAAGTCATTAACAATGCAAGTTGTATCCACATTTACTGGAATAGGAAGGGCGGAGGTGGCTCTTAAACATTTATTGTGTGGTTTGCACTCATCTGTAAAGGATGACATAGAAAATAGAAGAAGGAGTAGTCCATTCGGCTCTTAGAGCGTGTTTCTTTTATAAATCTTAGAATCCCTACAGTGCAGGAGGCCGCCATTTGGCCCATCGAGTCTGCACCGATGACAATTCCACCCCAGGCCCTATTCCCATAATCCCACATATTTACCCTGCTAATCCCCTGACACTAGAGTCAATATAACATGGCCAATCAACCTACCCACACATTTTTGGACTGTGGGAGGAAACCGGAGCACCCGGAGGAAACCTACGCAGACACAAGGAGAACGTGCAAACTCCACATAGACAGTAACCCGAGGCCGGAATTGAACCCGGTTCCTGGCGCTGTGGGGCATCAGTGCTAATCACTGTGCCACCCAAAATGTCCTGCCTTTCACTATGATCATGGCTGATCATCAAATTCAATATCCTAATCCCGCCTTCCCCCATATCTCTTGATCTCTTTAGCCCAAAGAGCTGATACTTTATTTGTTGTTGAACAGAATGTTTTAGCATTGAGATAACTGTTTCAAAGATTTACTGTTTGTTTAAGATTATCTTGACATAATGTACACTTAAATGTCTGTACACAGGAAATCAAGACAAGTGTAAGTTTCAGATGAAGTGAGGCTGAAGGGCCGGGAATAATTTGTCCAGGGTAAGTAGATTATTTCAGTCCCCGTTTTAAACTTATACATTTTGTCCTTCATTCCATATTTTTTCATTCCAAATTGCTATGTCCACGTTTATAATGTAAAACACAACATGCATTTGCACCCTCCCACCAGACCATCATCTCTAATGGTGGAATGGAAATTAAATTGTGACACGTTTACATTAACATGATGTGGACATGGGATTTTATATTGCAGACAATAATAGGAAGCACTTGCAGATGTGAGAATTTTATAATAGCTGCAATAAATCTCAAATTCTACTGAAGCATAACTGGAGTCAGCGTAACACTTATTGAGATCCTTGCAGCTGTCCTGACAACACAAACATCGCATCCTTGAGTAAAAGGAAGTAGAAAAAATTTCAAGTTGGAAACAAAGAAAACATTTCAAGATTATTAGGTGTGACAATGTCACACAGTAATAGAAAAATAAAATTAAATACCAAATATTACACACCTAGAATCATAGAATCCCTACAGGGCAGAAAGAGGCCATTCGGCCCATCGAGCCTGCACCAACAACAATCCCACCAAGATCCTATCCCCTTAACCCCTATATTTACCCTGCTGGTCCCCCTGACACTAAGGGGCAATTTTATATGGCCAATCAACATAACCCGCACATCTCTAGACTGGGAGGAAACCGGAGCACCCAGAGGAAACTCACACAGACACGGGGAGAACGTGCAAACTCCACACAGACAATGACCCGGGCCCCTGGCACTGTGAGGCAGTGGTGCAAACCATTGTGCCACCTATCAATGATTAAATGTGATACTAGTGGAGGAATTAATTCATGGGTGGAATTTTCTCAGAAAAAAACTATGAGTGTTGAAGGGATGAGAAAACTGAACTGTATGCACAGTATACTTGGAGAGCTGTCAACCCCCACTCCCAGAGACATTGTCCCCCACCCCATATCTGTCTGTGGATTTGAAATTCTGCAAAGAGCCCCCAATATTCATCTTGGTAAAGACCAATAACCTTAAATAAATATGAAATCGCAATTATTACCTCCCATACTCTAACATCCAGAATCAACACAATTTAAACATGAATTAACAGACAAATTTCTGGAGGGCATTAGTATGAGGAGAGGTTGGAGAAACTTGGTTTGTTCTCACTGGAACGATGGAGGTTGAACAGCAACCTGAATGAAGTCTACAAGATTATGAGGGGCATGGACAGAGTGGACAGTCAGAAATTTTTTCCCAGGGTGGAAGAGTCAATTACTAGGGGGCATAGTTTAAGGTGCAAGGGGCAAGGTTTATAGGAGATGTACGAGGCAAGTTTTTTTACACAGAGGGTGACGGGTGTCTGGAACTTGCTGCAGAGGGAGGTAGTGGAAGCAGATACTATAGTGACTTTTAAGGGGCGTCTGGACAAATACATGAATAGGATGGGAATAGAGGGATATGGTCCCCGGAAGGGTAGGGGGTTTTAGTTCAGACAGGCAGCATGGTCGTGCAGGCTTAGAGGGCCAAAGGACCTGCTCCTATGCTATAATTTTCTTTATTTGACGACAAGCTATAAGTTAATCATTAAATGGCAGATACAACTAAGACATGAGTTACGAATTAGCTTGGCAGTCCACTTGGCATGTACATCATCAATCCCACCCACAAAGTCCTTCAAAACTCTGGCTACCTCATGAAGAATTTCAGCTCCTCACCTTCTAGGAATGAGTCCAATCTCCAACCAGCAGCAGCGCACAATCAACCAGAGTTCCATGGGTACTGTCTTCACCATAAATGCCTTAAGAACCCACTCAACTTGATCTGAATGACATAAATCCACCAACGTTATCTTCAAGGAACAGAAACAGCTGCAGCAACTTATTCTGTTCCTGGCTCTGATCTCTGCCTTGATCAGTTTGCCTGTACTGCACAACTGGACTCATCAACTGCTACCACCCAGCTTGGATCAAAATGTCCTTTTTTCTCGGTTTGTTCTGCTTGGAAGTTTTTGTTTCAAAATCTCAGTTTGATTTTGTTTCCTTAGAAACTGGAGGGATCAGATTCCTTTCTATATTTCCCTTATCAGTTTTCCAAATTCAGTTTCAATTTCCTTTTTCATTTTACCTTTTTCTGTTTGCCTTTTCTGCCTCTGTTTTCAGATAGGGGCTGCCTCAAGAAATATAAAGTACAGATTCCTTCACAAGAGGAATTAATATTATTAAAATAGCAATGAACTCACAGAGTAGAAAATAACTTGATACAAAATATTTTTTAGTTCATTCAGGGCACAGTGGTAGCGTTGTTACTTCACAGCGTGAGGGACCCGGGTTCAATTCCAACCTTGGGTCACTGTCTGTGCGGAGTCTACACGTTCTCCCACTGTCTACATGGGTTTCCTCCGGGTAATCCAGTTTCCTCCCACTGTCCAAAGATGTGCACGTTAGGTGGATTGGCCATGCTAAATTGCCCCTTAGTGTCTAAAGATAAGTAGGTTAGGTGGATTAGCTATGATAACAGTGCAGGTTACGGGAATGGGGTGGTGGGCCTGGGTAAGATGTTTTTTGGAGAGTCGGTGCAGATTTGATGGACCGAATGGCCTCTTCCTGCAGTGTAGAGATACTACGGTTCTATGGATATGGGCATCACTGGCTGAGCCCATCCCTAACTAATCCTCTATTTCAGAGGGCATCTTTAAGAGTCAACCACGTTACTATGGACCTGGAGTCACATGTAGGCCAGACCAGGTAAAGCTGCCAGAGTTCCTTCCCCAAAGGACATTGGTGAACTAGAGTTTCTATGACAAAATGTGAAGTAAACAGGGATAAAACCGCAGAAGTGACACAACTATAAATAATAAACTTTTCCCAAAAAATTTGCTTAATTCATGAAATTCATAAAGGTACATAAAACAATTCAAAGTTGACATTACCAAATGTAGTTGTCTGAAGTGCTTCACTACACTTGCAATTACAGCTGTACTTACGATATTCATTTCATGGCAAACATACAACCCAAAGGGTTTCACACATTTTCTAGCCCCTCAGTGTAATAAATATTAAGCTTACTACAACCAATTTAATACATAACAGTGTAAAAGATTGCTGTTGGGAGGAAGAACTTACATCAATAGCAATTCACTGCCAGTAATATGGTGTCTCTGCAAATCTTCTCCCTTTTTTCCTGTTCTGAAATGGTTTTAGTATTTTTCAGATTGGGATTAAAGTTCATTTAAACTTTGAATCACCGTTTGATGTGAGGTGGGTGTATAAAATTCCAATCTTAAAGATCTTTTGTGTGACATGCTGATTCCACTCTTGGCGTTAGAGCTCAGGCAGGTATTCACCTGCCTAAATGTCAGAGTTTTTGTGTAGACTGGGAGCCTATTAATGTTACAGGGCTTTGGGGTAACATGAAGCTAGATAATTTAAACAATTACAAAGTGCTTCCAGCATATTGCACGTAGCACTCTGTTATGACACAGTGGTTGCAGAATGCAGGTTGAATGCCAGTAGCCGTTAATGCTGCTTAATGCGGTCAATAACTGTGCCAGGAATCTGGCAGGACCAGCTGCCCACAACACTTCTGCAGAACAGCAAGCATATCTGTGAATCTCTGCCTAAACATTCTCTCAATCTTATCACCCAGAATATTGCTCACGCATGCGCAAATCCCCATTCAAGGCCGTCGACAGGTATCTCCCAGCCAGACCCGTCGGAAAAGTGGCGCCGGGAGACGCCCACCTGCGGCCTTGAACGGGGATTTGCGCATGTGCGGGGAACACATGCGCATCTCCCAAAGCCAGCGAGAAGTCACCCGCCAAATCACACTGGAAACCGGTAGGAAGGCAGGTAAGTAATTAAAATCTATTTTAAATATGTAGATAAGTTAATTATCGGGACCTTTCAGGTCCTGATCGAACCTCCCATCCTGCCAGGAGTACTTCATTCCAGTGGGGTTCAGACTAGCTCCCCATGTTCGGGGACCTAGCGGGAGCCCCCGCCGGAATGAAGGGGGCAATTGGGGCCCCCAGGGGGTCATGTAGTGGGGTGGTACCCCCACGGCATGGGCACCCAGGCAGGACCAGCCTGTGCCCCCTGGCACTGCTGAAGAGGCACCTTGGCACTTCCCAAGGGAGCGGGGCCTAGGGACAATTGGTGAGGGTGGGGGGTCCCGCTGCCACTCTGCATTGGGATCGGCCTGGGATGGAGGGAGGACAGGTAAGGGGCGAGATGAGGGATCGCCACTGCTGGGGGGCCTAGGCATTGGGGCGCTCTGGGATGGGGGAGGTGGAGTCAGGGCTGGCCCAGGGATCATTGTGGGGGCCACGATCGGGCCGTGAGGGGGGCTGGAGGGGCAGCACTGTGGGGGTCCCTGCGATCAAGCTGGCCAGCAAATGCACAGAGCTCCAAAGCTGTCAAACTCCGGTGCGAATAGGCCCCGCCCCCCTCAGTTTTTAATGAGATTCACGACTGGGACCTCTTCAGTGCACAGAGTGTGGAGATTCAGGTGAGAAGCTGACCTGTCAGAACTGGCGCGATCTGGACCAGTTTTGCCGCCAATTCAGCACTTTTGGGAGAATCGCCCCCAACGTTTCAAGTCTTCCTCAATGCAGTTAAAAAGACAATGTGGCCTCCTTGAATTCAGCGCAGTGGGAATTCTTTTGATGCAGGCCCCAAGCAGCTCTGGCTATCGGAGGCTTCAGCAAAGTTTTCACGGATAGATAAGTGCACTTTAAAGCCTTGTAATTCCAGCTGGCCATTGCTTTCTGGTGCTCGTTGGGAGTTATGGCCTTAAGTATTTCATTGGGCATCCCGATCTGCCTTTTTCTGCAAGCAGTCCCATCAAAGATCTGAGTCCTCTGCAGCAGGATACATGTGTGACCTTGGCCTCTTCTTTCTCTGGCTGCAGGTCACTCTTGCTGGGCCACTTAGCATATACACATCCTGCCTCTAAATTACTCACAGTTATGACCTGCTAGCTTGAGGATGAAATCGGATGATGGTGCATCTTCATTGTTCCTAGCTCTTTGCTGTTCCTCCAACATCTGGCCAGGTTGTAAGTCTCAGCTATCTGAAAGGAGAAAAGCACAAGGCTAAGGCTGTGGTGCAGAAACAGGAGGGAAAGGTAAGGGGTGTATGCTTACACCATCTGCAGACTGTAAATCAGAAGTGTGTGTGAGATGAGAGGGTAAGTGGAATATGAGAAAATGGATTAGGTTTGGATTCAGCCCCAGCATTGGCCAGGGGCTCAACAACAGCCATTCCAATTATGACCCAGCACTGTCTCATCCATGGGAGTTAGGAGATGCAGGCACACCTGTCCCCCTCTAGTTAGCTCCTGTTGCCTCCAATTGTGTTCCAGCTTGTGTTGCAGGTGAGAGGAAAGTGTGTTACTAAGTGCCATACAATCTGTTTTGGTGATGTGGTTGTCAAAAATAGCTGGCAATGTGTGCAAGTTGTGAGGTGTATGTATTGTGAGACTTGCAGGTGGTACATATGAATGTCAGTTACATATCCTGACTAATGGAGGTTATTGGTAAGTGAGTAGGGAATAGTGAATTGAACAGTGTTTGAGGCCAGTGATACAGTTAATAGAATCTGACATTCACTGACCTTGACCACTTGCACGAACTCATTGAACTTACAATACATGCATAAAATCCTACAGTGCAGGAGGCCACCATTTGGCCCATCGAGCCTGCACTAACCACAATCCCACCCAGTCCCTATTCCCATAGCCCCAAGCATTTACACTAGCTAGTCTCCCTGACACTAAGGGGCAATTTAGCATGGCCAAGCCACTTAACGCGCACATCTTTGGACTGTGGGAGGAAACTGGAGCACCCGGAGGAAACCCATGCAGACATGGGAAGAACTGTGCAAACTCCACACAGACAGTGACCCAAGCTGGGAATCGAACCCGGGTCCCTGGTGTTGTGAGGCAGCAGTGCTAACCACTGTGCCACCATGCCACCCCTACGCATCTAGGTCCTCAAGTCTTGACTTGTGGTATTGTTCTCCATGGCTATGTCTTCCTATGACCTTCTGAGTTTGGGTCTGGAGGAGCTCCTGCACTGCTGCTAATCTCTCAGTCAATGGTAGTATCTGAGTGCACTCTCAGGACTGTTGACCATTTTGCTTTGTTGCATTGCTTCAGCGTGTTTCGTAACTTCCTGGCCAAGAAATTTGAGGATGCACATTGTAGAGATAATTTCCTATGAAATGAAAAGAAAATCAAGGAGTAACTAATTCTGTGAATTTTGCATCTGCCACTGTTGAGCAAGTATGGATAAGTGGCCAACATATCCATACCTGAATTAAGGTGAATGTGATAGCAAACATCCAGTTAGAAACAGGAGTTGGCACATTTTTATTCACTTGCTTGCAATTTTACTTAACAAGTTTCCTCTTGCCCAGTTCCTTGATAAAAATAGCTGAGACAGGCATTCTGGAGACTCTCTCAACAGTGTAACTAGTTAAAACATGTAGAGCAGGGAGGTCATAGGTTGAATCCCCATCTGTGCGCCTTGAGCCAAATACACAGATGTGGAAGCGCAGATGCAACAATTGGCCTCAAACTCCATCCTGGGATTAGGGAGATTAAAATCTGACAGAGCCCTCACACTTGATCAGGAACCAGCAGGAAGTGTGTGTTGACATCAACTTTGGACAAGCAGAGGCTAGGACCTGATGTCACACTTTCCAATGTAAAACAGCTTGCAGACAGTTATTGCTTATTCTCACACATGGTACCTTGCACATAAAAAATATGTTGTCGTCTCTGGAAAGAGGGGGAAAAGAGGAAAACTGGTCAGGAAAAAAAGGTATGGAAGAATCAATATTTAAAAAGTCTTGGAAAGCCACAAAAAAACTCATTAATACTTCATAGCCTGAATATAATAAATAAGAACATAAGAATTAGGAGCAGAGGTTGGCCATCGAGCCTGCTTCACCATTTAATAAGATCATGGCCGATCTTTTCATGAACTCAGTTCCACTTACCCGCTGCTCACCGTAACCCTTAATTCGATACTATTCAAAAATCCAGCTATCTTTTCCTGAAAAATGTTCAACAAGGTAGCCTCAACTGCTTCACTGAGCAGGGAATTCCACAGATTCACAACCCTTTGGGTGAAGAAGTTCCTCCTCAACTCAGTCCTAAATCTGCTCCCCTTTATTTTGAGGTTATGCTCCCGAATTCTAGTTTCACCTGCCGTGGAAACAACTTCCCTTCTTCTATCTTATCTATTCCCTTCATAATTTTATATGTTTCTATTAGATCCCCCCCTCATTCTTCTAAATTCAAATGAGTATAGTCCCAGTCTACTCAGTCTCTCATCATAACCCTCTCAACTATCAATCTAGTGAATCTCTTCTGGACCCCCTCCAATGCCAGTATATCCGTTCTCAAGTAAGGAGATCAAAATTGTACACAGTATTCCAGGTGTGGCCTCACCAGACACTTCAACAATTAAAATGTGTCCACTGTGCTGACCTGAGTTCTGTCTGCCCCTCAGTGATAATATATTGGAGATTGCCTGAGGGTGAGGATGGAACTTCTGCTTCTAAAGGTCAGGCAGTCCCACAGTAACTTCATTGCAGTGTTAATGCAAGCCTACTTGTGACTAATAAACTTTTCCCACATGAGTGAGTCGCCAACCAATCTGACCAACCAATTGATGGCAGCTTTGTGGACCCAGTGACACCAGAAGAGAGTAGTGGTCACTGATGGGAATACATGCAGTCACCAGCAAAGAAGAGAAGATTCATACTGGACTTGGGTAGAACCAGGATTTTTTCTGGGGGGTAGTGGAGCACGGCTGGGAGACACCAGTCAGGTTTGGGGGTCGGGGGGGAGGTGGGGTCAAGTTAGAGAAGCTTGGGGGGATGGACATCGATGTTGGGTGCCATTCTGGGTGAGGTCCCCTAAGAGATACCCCCAAAAGGGGATACCCCACCTCCTTCCTGCTAGCAGCCTATGCAGTGAAAGTTGTCAGGCTGGTCCCCTTCTTTTTGCTTTCCCTCACACACTTGTAGTGGAGTCAGAATGAGGCATTTAAGTGGCAGTTATTTGTCCACTTAAAGACCCCTAGTAGGCCTAAGGGTGGATAGGCTGCCTGGTGTCTTACCTGCCTCCATCGTCTGCCACCCACTTTATTTGACTTGCCTCCCTGCCATCAAGTCCTGCCCCAAGCTTGAGCACAAAAATCAAGGCTGGCACTCCAGTGCAGTATTGCGGGAGCACAGCACTGTCAACTTTCAGATGGGGCAGTAGACGGAGGTCTCATCTGCCTGCTTGAATGGGTGTTAAAGTCCCCAGAGCTCTGTTCTGAAGAGGAACAGGGGAATTATCCTCAATATTCCAGTCAACATTTATCTCTCGATCAACATCACAAGAAACAGATTATCTGGTCATTATCACACTGCTGTTAGAGTCAGCTATGCAAATTAGCTGCCACCTTTCCTACACTACACCAGCGACTACATTTCAAAGAGTACTTCATTGTCTGTAAAGCACTTTGAGACGTCTGATGATCGTGAAAAACACCATATAAATGCAATTTTTTCCCTTTTTTTACACAAAAGTTTCAAAGCCAGCAGCATTGGGCAACTATCATTGTATTAATTAAGTCTGGATTCAATCCTATTGGATCGCTGCATCACCATTCCCAATACGATTCTTATGTTTTCATCTAAAAATAACTTTCTAAAATTAGGAACAATGATTGGAAATGGCTGTAATTTTAAAGTTACAGGCATCCTAAAGAAACAAACCACTGATTCATTTTTCCATGATAGCCACAAAATAACAATGTATTTCGAAAGCTTTTTTTCCAATTTTACCGAGAGACGGCAACTTGAAAATCATTGGAAATAAAGATATGAAAGCATCATCAAAAACAGTTAGCCACAATAAATGCCACAAAACCATAAGACTGCAATAACGGCAGCACAGTGATTAGTACTGCTACCTCACAGCGCCAGGGACCCGGGTTCAACTCCTGGCTTGGGTCACTGTCTGTGCGGAGTCTGCACGTTCTCCCTGTGTCTGCGTGGGTTTCCTCCAGGTGCTCCGGTTTCCTCCCACAGCCCGAAAGATGTGTTGGTTAGGTACATTAACCATGCTAAATTCTCCGTCAGTGTACCTGATGCGCGATTAAATCACTCGGGAGGCTAGATTGTACCCGGGAAATAAAGGCTTTTATTACTAACAAGAATGGAGCACACTATATACAATACAATCCCAGACTAAAGGGTCAGCAGGCAGTGCAGTGACCTTTATACTTCCCCAGGTAGGCGGAGCCAACTGGAGTGTACCACAGAACAATATCAACAGGTAGAACAGCCCAACCCTAACCCCAACAGTGACAACAGTAACATATCTACAAACACCCATAGTGCTGACCATCCATGGCTCAGCACTCATAGTGGTAACCAACTATGGTTCACCACAGTACCCGAACAGGCACCTGAGTGTGCTGACTAGGGGATTTTCACAGCAACTTCATTACAGTGTTAATGTAAGCCTACTTGTGACACAAATAAATAAACTTTAAAAATAAAAATGAGAAAAATCAAAAAGAGATTCCAATTAGTAGATGAAAAAGCATGGTGGGTAACAACATCATTGGACTTTATACATGTACAGTAAGTTACTTATCGTGTCCAATGTGCAGCCCGGAGCTCCTTTGAGGTCCTGAAAGGGAGATTAAGCTTGATTTAAAAATGCACCTATTTTTTCATCCATGCTCATTTTTATCTTCCTCTCTTCCTGATGATATTGACCGTTAGCTGGAGGACACCCTGCACTATCTTGCCCAAATAGCAATTGTTCACATGCATGCCTAACAGTAATTGATAGCAGATTAATGCCTCAAAAGAGCCATTGGATAGGATTTTCTCAAAGCTGTTGCCATCCAGACATCATGGGGGCAATTTTCAACCCAAAAAACTAAGTGACCAACGGGCGAGAAAACCGTTTTCCCGTCTGTTTTTTGAACGCACTTAGTGGCGTGAATTTGCGGCATGGTATGTTTTCCGCCGGGGCATTCATGCCGGTAAGGGGGGGCGGGATCTAATCCCACCCAAGAGGCCGGCATCAGCATGCTGCGAAGGCCACTGCACATGTACTGATTTGTCAGTAGGGAAATCAGCGCATGCGCACTGGTCCCCACATCACTGGCCTCCCAAATGTGGTCACCAACTTCCCCAATTGCTCCGTGGGCCAGCCCAAATCACCAGCTCCCTGGGCCATGTTTCTTCATAAGAAACTCTTCAAATGCAGATAATAAAAATATAACGAAACTTAGTCCAGCTTATAAATCAAAGAAACTTCATTACTCCAAACTTGGGGCCTCGCCCTGGGCCAAACCAAGTTCCCCACAATTCCCAACATGTTCTTATTTATAGTGAGTCAGCTGACCATCACATCATTCTGTAATTGGTTCCATGGTTTACTGGGTCAGCTGACTCTTATAGCTTGTTCCATTGGCTTCATTACATCCAATACAAAGTTGTCACCAGTTACATTCTAACAGGTCAGCCCTGATCCCCTCCACCCCCATCCACTTCATGGACAACCCTAAACTCTCACACCCCCATCCACCACAACCCCCCCACCGCCCCCCCCCCGCCCCCACCGCAACCATGGATAGCCCTAACCCTCCCACCCCATTCCCCCATGGACAGCCCCGACCACCAAACCCCCCCTCCACCCCCATGGCCAGCCCCGATTGCCCTCCTCCCCCACTCTCCAATTACACTCCCCCCCGCCCCCTCCCCCGCCCCCCCATCCAGTAGGCCCCACCCCCTGAAATGAGGGCCTGGGAAAGTTGCGATCAGCGTCACTCCCACACAGCAGCACCCCCCACTCCCCCAATCCCCGACATTTCCCAGCCCGAGTAGTGCAGCAGGCTGGGAAAATTGCACTCCATGTGCGCATTTTCCTAAGTCACTGTCACCATGGAGCCCATCCCCAAGAGCTGCTGGTCAACTCACAGGGGCAGAGGCTCAGTGGCTTCAGCAGCATCATGGTGGCTATTACTGAGGGAGGCTGATGACCTTTTTCATTGTGCAGGTTGGCCACAAAACAACTTTTAAAAAATAAAACAAGCCAGTGGTGGGAGGGAAATTCCTCTGAGGAAATCACTCAGGCTGCCTTCCCTATCACGGCCTCCTCTACGGTTTTCAGATATAATCCCCCCAGGCTGTCGAAGTGGGAAGCCTTCCCACGTGACCGAGGGATCAATCCACTGCCATTGAAAAAATACCAACAGCCTGGTAAAATGGTGCTTCATTAGGCCTTCGCAGCCTGTCCAATCTCATTCCAGCCAATAAAATTCCTCGATGGTGTGACATAGGTTGGGGACTGCTCTACCACAGTTCTCTGTGATTTTACCACCTGGCTTCCATCTTGTGCAATAAAATTCTGCCTATTAGAGCTATTTCCACCTTCATTTAATAGGAGTCACTAAACAGTGAACAGAAGCAGAAATCTGGATCTTATTTCCCTCCCTATGGCAGAGGAATTGAAGCTAGTTATAGTGTTTCTATTGTCATCTCAGGTTAGATTGACTAAATTAGCAAAGACTAATAATGATTGATTCTGGGCTCTCCCAGGATATAGCTCAACCATTCACTGCTATTGGGGGGGCTGTACTGAAACAGACATAGGCCCCAATGTTAACAGTGGGAGGATTTTCAATCAATGGGTAATGAAGTTGTGAAGGAAATGCACGAATAAATAAATAGAATTCATATGTATTTCAGATATTATACTTTAGAACTGAGAAAGTGGACACATATTCAAGTATAGCCATTTTTACCCAGAGGCCTTGAGGCATATACATGGCAGCACTTGCTGACAGCTTTGGTTTCAACAGGTGTTAAACAGACTACATTTGTGCCACGTATAAAATACACCAGGGCCTTTCAAGTTCTCCTCATCCTAAGGAAAGATATGAAAAAGTTCAAATCATTTTCAAAGGAACTTTTTAAAAGCTTTTTTTCTGGTATTATCTCTCCTTATCTATTCAGAAGACATTCTTAGATCTTACATCAGCAAATTACAAAAGAATTTTAAAAATATATTCCTCCCACGAATGCATTACAAGAAAGTGGAGAATCTAATGGCAGGCATGAAGTCGGAAACCCATTGGTGTAAAAACAGTTTGCAATCTTCTGCACCTGCTGAGTACTACCTTAGCCTGTATGATGAAAGAAGGGCATGTGATGAGAAGGGATGGAGCAGAATTTCTGTGAAATATATGTCCCCTGTGAATGATAAGCCCTCCTCAGTAGGGCCAGAGGATGGACTGCAAGCGACAAGATAGATAGGATGGTGGTGATGTGAAAGTCTCCATGGGAGAGTGTGGATATGTGTCCCTCGCTAATGATTGTGTGAGATCTGTGAAGAGAGCCACCATCCAAAGATGTGCAGGTTAGGTTGATTGGCCATGCTAAATTGTCCCGTAGTGTCCTGGGATGCATCGGTTAGAGGAATTAACAGGGTTAATGTGGGGATTTGCAGGGGTGGGGCCTTGGGTGGGATTTTGTCAGTGCAGACTCGATGGGCCGAGTGGCTCCCTTCTGCACTGTAGGTTTCTATGATTTGAATGCATGATGCCAACTCACTTTCTCCCCATATTTGTCTATTCTTTCCAGCATTTCTCTCTCTCTCACTTTCTCCCCATATTGGTCTATCTCACTGAGGATTGACAACATCCATGTTTCAAGATGGCACCAGAGCGTGGCGACTCTTTGCGAGGTATATATGGTATGATTTGTATGGATAACATGTGAAACAATACTTTTCACTGTATCTCTGTACATGTGACAATAACAAATCAAATCAAATGATGAGAGTTTGACATTGGAGGGAATTGAATGCTGACTTACCCCGGTGGAGTGGATGAGACCATTCATCCTCTTCCTACACTGGGTGGTGCTTCGAGCATTGTTGCCAGTCCCTCTGAGCTGCTCTGTAATGGCCTCCAGGCCCAAGACATGAGATCAATGTGCTTCCTGGAAACATACTTGGGATTTAGTACATGTCTGTGCACCTGCACTCCTTTGATCAAGGCCTCGAGGGTTTGGTGAGTGAAGCGGGGTTTTTACAGATGTTGGAAGACATCTCTGCATGTGTCCTGAAGACGGCTAGGCTGAAGAAAATGAGATATACGTGTTGGCCTGGCGTTTAAACATGGCGGCCAGACATTCAAACTCACCAGCTGATGACGGGCGGATGAATCAGCTCCTGATACACCAACTGATTCAGCACGATACATAATTAATGAACTTCCAAGCACTGAATCAAGCGTGGCTCCTGCCATTCTGGCCAATGGGGTGGGCTCTGCCAAAACTGGCAGCCACCACACTTAGTCTCAGTCTCATAAAAGAAAAATTCTACCCTGTGCATTTAAAATGTCTGCTTTCAAAAGATTAGTTCAACCATTGGATTAAGAATCATTATTTGGCATCAAGCACATCTTCATGTGGCTATTAATTCGTCACCAGTCAAAAACAGATGTTTAAAAATGTAATGAGCTGACAGAGTTACAACTGGAGAATGCAGACTCAGCAGTTCTGGCTGACAGTGGTTGCAAATGTTTCAATCTTGTCTTTTGCTCTGATCCCTCCATCATTGAGGATGGGGATATTTTGGAGCCTCCTCCTCCAGTAAGTTGTTTAATTGTTCACCATCATTTATGACTGGATGTGGCAGGACTGCAGATTTTTGATTGGATCCATTGGGTGTGGGATTTCATAGCTTATGTCCATTACATGCTGCTTCCAGTGTTTAGCATGCAAATCATTCTATATTGTATCTTCAACAGATTGACACCTTTTTAAATATGCCTGGTGCTGTTCCTGGCTTGTTCTATTGCACTTTTCAGTGAACCAGAGTTGATCCCTTGGCTTGATGTAATGGTGGAGTGAAAGATATGCCGGCCCATGGGTTTACAGACTACGGTTGAATCCTGACTCCACTAGCAAGGTTGGTTTATCAAATGCAAATTGCATTCCTGTAGTTCCCTTTGAAATTGGTCTAAACCATTCCAGATTGTATGTTCCCTCAGCACAACAAGGTGTACGGCACGGTGGCTAGCACTGCTGCCTCACAGCACCAGGGACTTGGTTCGATTCCAGCCTCAAGTCACTGTCTGTGTGGAGTTTCCATATTCTCTTCGTGTCTGCGTGGGTTTCCTCTGGGTGCTCCTGTTTCCTCCCACAGTCCGAAAGACGTGCTGGTTAGGTGCATTGGCCATGCTAACTTCTCCCTCAGTGTACCCAAATAGGCACCGGAGTGTGGTGACTCGCGGATTTGCACAGTAACTTCATTGCAGTGTTAATGTAAGCCTACTTGTGACACTAATAAATAAACTTAAAACTTAAAAACTTAGGTGTGACATTTCAGAAACTAAGAGAATTCTTTCGTTCTGGAGAAAATGGCCAGTTCAAAAATAAAAAAATAACAATAATAGTAACATTTTTAAACATATACAATGTTGGGTTAATTTTCAGAGGAACCCAACCAAACAAATTACTATGGTAATGTATTTTCATTTTATTGGGAGGATGGTGTTACAATATTGAGGCCTACAAAGTTGTTCTCTGTTTTTTTAACCTGTATGTTTAATTTTAGGAAACTGGAGTAAAAAGAGGGTCATGTAATCAGTTACAAATGCTTTGCTAACAGGCCAAGTTTAGTTGTTTATGGAAATTAGAGGACCAAGTCAAGTAACTTGCTGAAAGGTGTGTGGCAATCTTATACCTGGGACAACAGGCCAAGACAGCCTTGATAATAAAGTATAGACTTAAAGGCTCCAGCCTTTTGGGCAGTAAAGAGAAAAATGAAAGGGAAAAAAAAACTATTGGCATTGTGTGGTCAGAACACAGAAAATACTGCTTAACTCTGCAAGCTGTGACAGCCAGATGTGGGAGAGCGGCAGTCTGCAGTTGAAGACATACATCCTGCAACTTTCTTCAAATTCTGGGGAATTTGTTCTGGTATGGCTATGGGGAAGAAAAATCATTGGAAAAGCCTTTATTGTCAGTGGTGGTTTGAAGAAACTCCTAAACTGATTAAAGTGCCTGGAGACAATCTCTCAAAGTTACCACTTGGCAAAACATGGATATCAGTATCCACTGCAAGCCAGGAGTAATGATGGATTGTTTGCTAAAAGGACTCTTCATTCCATGGAATGGGTGATGGGTATATGAGGGCAATATAATTTTCTGTAGTTGAAGTACAAGTTGCAAAATGAATATTTAGTCAATGTACGTTTTAGTCTTTTGTTACAGTGAAAGTTTTAAAATGAGAAATCATTCTTTCAGCTTGCAACTGGAAGTTCATGGCTGGAATTTTCCAGCCGTTTACACCGGCAGGATTCTCTGGTCCCGCTGCAGTGAATGGCGATGTGGCTGAGCACTAAATTCTCTGTCCTCACTTTCAGCGGCAATGGGCATGAACAGCTGGAAGATTCTGACCCAATTATAAAGTTATTTGTTTCCCAAGGGAGTGTAACAAAATTCATTAGAGAGATATGGTTGCAAAATGACCTAGAATGGAAACTGAATAAAAAATATTAGTACACTGGTGAGAAATGACCTTGGCTCAGAGTAAGAAGATATATAATCAATTTGGATGAAGATAAGACACAGTGAGGGAAATAAGTCATTAATAGTAGTTTATAGACCCCCTAAAAGTGGTTACTTTGCAGGATAAAATATGCATGAAGAAATATAGGGAGCTTATAAGAAAGGACCGCAATAATCATGGCAATTTTAATCTTGATATAGCTGGATGAATCAAACTTGCAAAGATAGCCTTGAGGATGAGTTCATGGAGTATATGGGACAGTTTCTTAAAACAATATGCCCTGCAAGAAGGGAACAGGTTGGGTTAGACCTGGTAATTTTTAATAAGACAGGATTAATTAATGATCTCGTAATAAAGGATTTTCTAGGAAAAAGCAATCATTACATGATAGAATTTCACATTTAGTTTGAGAGTGAGAAATTTGGGTCTGAACATAGTGTCTTAAATTTAAATAAAGACAATTGCAAAGGTATAAAGACAGACTTGGCTACAGTGGGCTGGGAAATAGGTTAAAAAGTAAAAAGGTAGATAAGCTGTGGCAAACATTTATGGAGATTGGCATAACTCTTAAAAATATATATTCCATCGACAGAAAAAAAAGATCCAACAAGAATGATTATCCTTGGATAATTAATGAAGTTAAGAATTATATCAAATTGAAAAATGACATATGATACTAAAAAGATTAGTGGTAAGCCAAAAAATTTGGAAAGATTTAGAAAACAAAAAAGGATGACTAATAAATAATGGAGGGATAAATAGAATATAAAAGCAAACCAGCAATAATATAAAATGAGACAGTAATGTGGAACAAAAACAGAAAATGCTGGAAAATCTCATTAGGTCTGACAGCATCTGTGGAAAGAGAATAGAGCCAACGTTTTAAGTCTGGATGACCCTTGATCAGTAATGTGGATGTGCTGGTTATAAAGTTCTAAAATTCCCTAGATTCTGGAAAGGTCTCACTTTTATGGCAACCACTAACCTTAATTCATCCATCCTCTTTGATCCTCCAGTTCCTCTTACAGTCTTCCTCTGCACATTCTGTATTTAGCTTAATTCTTCACTCCATAATGAGCCTCATCATAAGCCTCTTATTTCTGTTTTATTTACTCATAATTTGTTTAGTCACATCACAATCCCTAATTTTGGATACATTTCCCTTCATAGGAATGTGTTTAGTCTATACCCAAACTATCTCCTCCTTGCAGGGCTCCTATTGTTCATTTACTGTCATTTTCTGTTTCCAACATTTTTATTATTTGATCCCTAAAAAGGTAAAAATAAATTCTGCACTCAATTTTTCTAGCATATGTATACAAGCTCTGTGTTGGCTGAGCAATGATACTCTTCTTTCTGTCAGAAGTTCCTGATTCAAACCTTATTCTAAGATTTGAACGTATAATCTATGGTTGCATCATCAGTGTTGAGGGAGTGCTACATGTTGGAGATGATACATAAACATGTCTGGCCACTCAGAGGGATGCACAAAATGGAAGGCAGTGCAAATCAACAAAAATGTTACAGCACAGCAGTGCCAATCTCTGGACTTACTTTTAATATAATAGTATGGTTTGTTAACTTGCAAGCTTTTGATGCTTTCAAATCAAATTCACTTCTGCCATTCACCCTTAACTGAAATATAATTGCCACAAAATTTGATAACCGCTGAAAATAGGTGGAGGGATTGAGATGTGTGATTATCCTGCATCCATTGTTTCTCATGCAAACTTTGTGCTGACTGCTCTTTTAAATAATTGCGGCAATCAGCCCACATCATGTACAATGAGCGGCGACATGGGATGGAAAACCGTGAAAGGTAAGCATGAGTTCAAATGAGCCTTCACTGCTTAAAGCAAGATGCGCCTCTTTAAAAGAGAGTGCTGGAAATCATTCTAAAAACAATTTTGACATGAGAAAGACATAAGAATGTAGCTACATGGTAGAGAGTGGGCTGAGATAATCCAATGTTGTACTGGAGACCTCATTACATGAAGTAGAGAGGAAAAGATATCTGATCTTTAAAACTGCGGCTGTCAGTGCCAGTAGTTTATCCTTGAGGCGCTGGATGCTGTGCAGTAAGTTCGCTGACCTCACATAAGTGATCAATGTCAGTGAATATATCTTCAAATCCAACTGCACTATTAGCCTTAGACACAGTTCAGGGCACCATACCCCATCACTTACCTACCAACAATCTCAATCAATCACAACTCATGCTTCACATTCATAATTTTAGTCCATTCAGCGCTGGTGCGAAAATCCGTTGGAATCCTCCAAGCAACTATTCCTGGATGTAATCTGGTTTCCAACCTGCAAAGCTAGAAACCAGATTATCGCATTTAAATAAGTATTTAAATATGCTGAGTCAGTTCGAGGTCAGATTACCCTTACTCCTGGGATTTTTCAAACCTCAGGTGCAGTGGGAACCCAACGAGAATCACGACCGGTCTCCAAAAAAGATCAGATGTGATGACAATGTGGGGGGGGGGGGGGGTAGGGCTTGGAGGCCATTGAAGCCCCTGGGTGGTCAGGGACATGGCTGAACAGTGCCCACCTGGCAGTATTAGCCTGGCAGTGTCAACTGGAACCTTGGCACTCCCAGGTTGGCACTGCCAGGTGGGCATTGATAGGGTACTGGGGGCCTGAGGGGGTGGGCCATGAAGGGGGTCATGAAGTGGAGTGCTGCCAGGGTGCCCAGTAGGCAGCGCCAGGGAAATCCATTGGGAGGTCCCCAATGTCCTGATGCCAGCAACCTTTGTTGGGGAGGGGGTGGGGAAACATCCCTTCAATGAGGGGAGGGCGGTCCCCAATGTCCGTGTGGGGAAAGAGGGGTCTGCAATTTCACTTTGAGATCTGGGCGCCTTTTAGAAACAGCGCCTGATCTCTGTGAAGTCAGATTTGCTGGCATGTTTAGGCTCCGCTCTCTGAGCTGGTGGAAAACTCGCCCTTCTCCCAAAACACGACTAAGGGTGGAATTTCATGAAAAAAATCCTACGTGCTGAATGAGCATGAAAACAAGAGAGAATCGCGCCAATTTTTTGGGCGAGCTCTCAGTCACAATCGTATGGCACGCAGTTAAAAAAAAAAGAGCCAGGATGTGATTCTCACCAATGGGAGGGGGGGGGGGGAAAGCCTAACCTCACTGGTGAAGCCCGCTGCTGAGGCACCTCGATCTCCTAGTGTACTGCCAGGGTGCCCAGCAGGCAGTGCCAGGGAGATCGAGTTTCCACTTTCAAGGTGGAACCTGTACCCCTAGATTTCTTTGTGCTGTAACTCTCCCCAACGTCCTACCATTAACTGAGTAAGTCCTGCCCTGGTTCGATCAGCAAAATGCAGCACCTCGCATTTATCTCAATTAAATTCCATCTGTCATTCATCAGCCCACTGGCCCAATTGATCAAGATCCCATTGCAATCGTAGACAACCTTCTTCGCTGTCCACTATGCCACCAATCTTGGTGTCATCTGCAAACTTACTAACCATGCCTCCTAAATTCCCATCCAAATCATTAATATAAATGTAAATTTTCCTCACATCACTTTTGCTAATTATTCTGAATTGGTGCCCTCTAGATCTTGATGCTCTTGAGTGGGGACAGCATCGAGCTTCTCAGTATTTACCCTCTCTATTCCCCTCAGGATCTTGAATGCCTGTATCAAGTCTCTTCTTTTCTTCAAGGAAAACAGTCCCAACCTCTCCAATCTATCCTCATAGCTGAAGTCCTTTATCCCTGGAATCAATCTTGTGAATCCTTTCTGTATCTTCTCCAATGCCTTTACATTCTTCCTCAAGTATGGTGCCCGGAACAGTTGCAGTACTTCAGATGAGACCTAACTAGTGTCTTATACAAGTGCAACATGACCTCTTTACTCTTGTACTCACTGCCTCTATTAATAAAGCCTATGATGCTCTATGCTTTATTAACTGCTCTGTTACCTTCAAATTACTTATGTACATATACACCGAGGTCCTTCTGTTCCTGCACCTCCTTTAAAGTTTCTCCCTTTACTTTACACTGTCGCCCATATGCTTCCGGTCAAATTTGCACATTAGTGAGAAATCATATAAACACTTGTCACACCTCTACAACCAAATCTTGGCCAACAAAACAATAGTAATAAGTCCAGCTTGATATTTTTCAAGGAGTGCAAGCAGCCCCTTACAATCAACATTTTCTACTGTTTGTTCATGATTTACATAACAACTAGGTCCCATCCAAACAGGTGCTCACAGAAATTCAGCAGATGCTGGGGGTTAATGTTTCTTAGCTAAACTCACAGAGCTTCTGTTACACTCCTGACCAAGTTATGGTGGGAATGTGCTGGAAGGACTGGAGAATATCAACATTTCCAGGGTTATGGTCTGGCTTCCAAAACTAAAACTATATCTTCGGTGGATGTGTGTGTGTATTGGGCTGCACTGCTTCATCTATTATGAACTAAGTGAAGGGGTCTATCAACCAGTGTGTGATGCTTGGATTCCAGGCATTAGGGTAAGCACTATGACTGAGGCTGTTCCCATTAACGTACTTATTTCAACATCCTTACCTGCTACATTAATGTTGGAGTTAAAATAATTCAGTAATAAATTAAGTATTTTTTTACAAACCAGTTAGGGACCAGTAGCTTTTTGTCTAAAGTGGACAAAAGTTTGAATTCCCAGGTATTTACTGAGCAAATAAACCATAAGATTCCACAACTTTAAAGAAACAAATTAAATGTTAGCCCAGCCAGCAAGGACCACATTCCATGAATGAATAAAAAAAAGTCAGGATGGTGAATGAATTGGAGGGGAACCTCCAGGTGGTCATGTTCCCTTTTATCTGCTGCTGTTGTCTTTCTAGATTGTAGTCGGTTTGGGAGGTGTTGCCTAAGGAATCTTAGTGAGTTCCTTCAATGAGCCTTGCAAATGGTGCACACTGCTGCCACTGTTTGTCATTGGTGGACGGATTGAAAGTTTATGGAAGGGGTAGCAATCAGGTGGGCTACTTTGTCCTGATGGTGTCGAGCTTTTTGAGTGTTGTTGGAGCTGCACTCATCCAGGCAAGGGGAGAGCATTCCTCCACACCCCTGACTTGCGTCTTGTGGATGGTGGTCAGGCTTTTGGGAGTCAGGAGGTAAGTTATTTGCTGCAAGATTCTTAGCCCGTCTCCTGCTCTCGTAGCCACAGTATTTATGTGGCTAGTCCAGTTCAGTTTCTGGTCAATGGTAACTCCCCAGGATGGTGATAGTGGGGGCCGGGGGGTGGTGGTGGGGGGTGGGGGGGTGCGGAGAGTTCAGCGATGGTAATGCCATTGAATGTTAAGTAGCGATGGTTAGATTCTCTCCTGTTGGAGATGATCATTGCCTGGCACTTGTGTGTCGTGAACGTTACTTGCCCCTTGTCAGCCCAAGCCTGGATATTGTCCAGGACTTGTTGAATTTGGATATGGACTGCTTAATATCTAAAGAGTCACAAATAGTGCTTAACATCGTGCAGTCATTAGCAAACATCCCCACTTCAGACCTTAAGATGGAAGGAAGATCATAAATGAAGCAACTGAAGATGGTTGGGCCTTGGATGCTACCTGGAAGAACTCCTGAAACTGAGATGATTGACCTCCAATCACCACCAACCATCTTCCTTTCTGCCAGGTATGACATAGCAGAAGATCTCTCCCCCCCCACCATCCCCCCCTAAGATTCCCATTGCTAGGGTTTTGCCAGCGTTCCTTGATGCGTACTCAGTCAAATGCTGCCTTGATGTCAAGGGCAGTCACTCTCACCTTACCTGTGGAATTCAGTTCTTTTGTCCATGTTTGAACCAAGAGATCAGTAGCTGAGTAACCCTGGTGGAATCTAAACTGAGCATCAGTGAGCAAGTTATTGAGTTATTGCTGAGTAAAGTGCTGCTTGATAGTGCTATTGATGACCCCCTTCAATTTACAGATCAAGAATAGACTGGTGGGGTGGTAAGTGGCCAGGTTGGATTTGCCCTGTTTCTTGTGTACAGGAAATAGCTGGACAATTTTCCACATTTCCAGGTAGATGCCAGTTTTGAACTGGAACAGCTTGGCTTGGGGTGCAGCAAGTTCTGGAGCACAAATCATCAGTACTATTGCTGAAATATTGTCAGGCCCATTGCCTTTGCAGTATCCGGTGTCTTCAGCTGTTTCTTCATATCACGAGCAGTGAATCGAATTGGCTGAAGATTGACATCTGTGATGCTGGGGACCTCCGGAGGAGGTCATGAAGTATTATCCACTCAGCACTTCTGGCTGAAGATTGTTGCGAATGCTTCAGCCTTATCTGTTGCACTGATGTGCTGGGCTCCTCCATCATTGTGGATGGGGATATTTGTGGAGCATCCTCCTCCAGTGAGTTGTTTGATCGTCTACCAGTATTCATAGATTATCCAACTGATAAACTGAAGAATAACATTGGAGATCTGGAGGCGTACATTACCGTGGTGGAATAAGGTGTAATAGAGATTTGAACTATTCTAGTGTAAGACTGGGAGCTAAAAACTTCTGGTTGCAAAATATTAATAAGAATTAAGAGTGTGAAAAATGGGAGGAGCGGTGGTAGTCTTAATCAAAGATTCCATTTAAAACAAAAAGGAATGAAACCATCCTTTTCCTGATGTTTTTATTTATCTGACACTCCTTTTCTTTTTGCTCTGCTTTAACTTCCTCGTCCCTTTTTTGATTTGATTTATTATTGTCACATGTATTAGTATACAGTGAAAAGTATTGCCTCTTGTGCGCTATACAGACAAAGCATACCGTTCACAGAGAAGGAAACGAGAGAATGCAGAATGTAGTGTTACAGTCATTGCAAGGGTGTAGAGAAAGATCAACTTAATGCAAGGTAGGTCCCTCCCGCCTACTTCTTTCCCTCCCACCTGCCATATTAGTTTAATTAAGTTTTTATCATTTCTCCTTAACTCAGTGAAAGAAACTAAGGCTGTGACTTGAAGGTATGACTGAGATACTCAACATGTTAATGAACACTCATTCTCAGCTATCCTGTAATTTGCATTATACTGGCTCAGGAGAATAAATGTACTTCCTCAAACCTGACCCAAAATTGCATAGAAGCTTTCACAGCCTTGAAAAAATTAAATTGCATTACAAACCTAGCCTCAAGACCCCATTTCTCCTTTATGATCCTGAGCTCCAGAGGGACCATGTATTCCCTGCAACAAGACACAGCATGAAAGAAACTGTCTGATGCATTGATAGTGCACATGATTCTCAGCCAGCACTGAAATGGATGTGAGCGCCTACAATAGATCTTATCCAGTTGTAAAACACAGTTTGGTGGATCCTCAGTCAAGTGCTTTGAATCATAGGTAAAATTTCTAAGGCAGTTTACTTTTCAATGGTTATCAAACTGAACTAAAGACTGAAGTTATTTCCTCCATCAACACAAATTTTTAATAAAACATACACTGGATCAAATTTAAACTCTACAATGTATCAACGTTGTGTTGGTGGTGAATGTACAACTATAAACAGCCGCAAAAAAACCCCAGCCTAACATTTAATAATTTTTGTTGGGTATTTGGTACAAATAGAAAAAAAAAATGGCTTTAGTCTAAACACCACAAAAGCTGCCATTGTTTGTGCAGCAGTCAAACGTTATGTCATTCTACAAAGCTGTTTCCAAGCTGTAGTCATTAGAAATGGGCTTCTTATACACTTTTAAAAATTCCACATTTTTCCATAGATTTGTCATACTTAGCTGAATGCACTGGGAGTTGTGGCAGGGGTATTAGCATTGGTTGTGTGGAGGAAACCCTGAAATAAGTGCAGGGCATCTATCAATGGTTTTCTAAAACCAGCCATTACATTAATATATAATTTCCAGACTTCCTGACCAATTAGCATCAGAGGATGTGATAACAACCCATGTGAGATGATTTCAACTCCAGAATTCTAAATTTGATGGCATTTGGAGTACAACAAAAGGAATTGGCAAATTGGAATTCCGACATTCAAAGACTGCACCTCATTTTAGTGACATGTCCTTGGATGTGCTTCTGGGTCCTATAAGGGCCACGTAAATACTCCTCTCTCCTGATGGAAGGAGGTAGCTTGCTGGTGAAAGAAAGAACAGTAAGAAGTCTCACAACACCAGGTTAAAGCCCAACAGGTTTATTTGGAATCATGAGCTTTCAGAGCTCTGCTCCTTCATCAGGTGAGTGGGTGAAGGAGCAGCAATCCGAAAGCTCGTAATTTCAAATAAACCTGGTGTTGTGAGACTTCTTACTGAGCCCACCCCAGTCCAACGCTGGCATCTCCATATTATGAAAGAAAGCAAGCATGTCTGGAGGTTGTCTATAAGAGCAGCAACAAGAGCATAGAGCCAGAATCTCTGACATGTCCTCTCTTCTCTCTCGGTTGCATCCTCTCTGGACTGAGGGACTTTTCTACTGCCAGCCTGTTAAATACATCCTCTTCATCTACTTTTATCCTATCCAATGTCAACGTTAACATTCCACTTCACTGCTACATTCGTAACATCCTCTTCTCTGTTGCAAAGTACTCATTTGGTACCTCAGCCATTTCCTCTACCTCCAAAAGAACATCTCCTATTTGGTTCCTAGTTGGACCCACCATTCCTTTTACTCTTTATATGTTTATAAAAGACTATTTGCTTTTACATTACACAGTAATATATCTTAATATTTTATCTTTGTTCCTCCTATTCTCTTTCTTTTAGATCTGCTCCACACTTTCACAATTCAGCGCATGTTTCTCTACTGTATTATGGTCTGACATTTATCATAAGCCTCCTTTTACTGTTTCATTTTAACTTCAATATTTTTACTCATCCAAGGAGCTCAAACTTTGGATGCCCTTCCTTTTCCCCTTGTAAGGTGCAACAAAATAAAAAGTCAGAACTTGCAGAGAACTTTGTCATTTGTTAACTTTCCTGGGCTAATACTGCAACTTTAATCTGCCTGCCCAGTTCACAAGCTTTATCCTGTCATTACATGTTGCATGAAAGCTACTAAACAAATATGATGCAGACATAAAAATGGAATAGCAAGCTTACCTCTTTCTCCAAATCATGGTCCTAAAATGAAGTGGAAATATGGGCTGAAATTTTCCAGAAGATCCCATTGCCAGCCATTGATGGGTCACCTCCACAAAACACATGGTGGGTTGCATGGAAAATCCTGCCCATGATGTTCGTTTCAGTTGTTTTTCTACTAATAACTCTATTGCAACCTTTTCATATTAGACTTGTGATTATTGTACTGAACTTCTTATATGTTATGGTTCAGGTCAGAAACTCCAAAGTGTTTTACGGAGCCTGTCTGGATCATAAGTTTTGCACCTTGAATTTAGCTAGGATAAGCATGATATGTTTCACTTCAGGTATGATTCAAATGGCCCACTAGGGAGTTTGTGTCAAACAAAGTTTAATTAAGAATATAGTTAACATGTATGGAAAGAAAATTAGCAATAAACTTCTATCAGTTACAAACAATAACAAAATACCCACGATAATGTATAATCCTTAACAAATATATCTAAGATGTTCCAATCAAACCAAAAGACAAAGCCTTTCAAACAAATTCAACACAGCAAAGTCTAATGCTCATGTGATACCGGAATGGAGTCCTTTGGATGAATGCTGTGGGTCTCCTGACACTCAGAACAGATTGAAGTCAGAACAGCAGGGAAATATTCTGGTCAAACAACCAATAGCCGATTCTCCCCTTCAGAAAGACAGGACCTTGCTTTCAGCTAACCAGCAGAATTTCCAAAACTGGGGAGGGGTGGGTGGGGGGCGGGGGGGAAGAGAGAGAGCGACACTGCTTTCCAGCTTGATGTCCCTTCTGAAACTAAAACCTGCAGCTCCAAACTGAAAATGAAAGAGCTCTTGTGTCCTGACCAGCAATCATCCTTTCTCCTGACAATGCAGAGTCATAAATAACCCAGTAAAAATAAACAAACCCCTGTTTAAGCAGCAATAAAAGGACATCTCCAGACAAGCCAGTGAAAATGAAATCAGCTGAGGCTGTGAGCTAAAAGGTATACCAATTTCGCACTTAGATCATGCATGATTGTTACCTTACATCATTGGGTGGAGTTTAATACCCTCCCCTGAGGTAGATTTGGAGGTAGGGGGGATTTAATCAGGCTACAGTTACAGGTTGGGGACTACCCCACCGTTTCACCAGGGCATATTGCAGGCTTGGCCCAGGGACAATCAGTGGGGGGGGTCCCACTGCCACTCTGAATTGGGGTTGATCTGGGCTGGAGGGAGGCCAGAGATCGGGGCGGGCTGTGGGGGGTGGTCTGCTGGGGGGGGGGGGGCCTGCCTCCAGGGTGAGGAGGGGGGGTGGGCTCTAACCCCGGGGGATGGGGGCTGCCGGGGTGAGGGGGGTGGGGGGAAATCGCCACTGTTGGGAGGGGTGGGCTGGACATCTGGGTGCTTCAGGACAGGGGGTGGGGTCGGGGCTGGCCCGGGAATTGTTGTGCGGGCTCTGATTGGGCCATGGGAGGGGCTGGAGAGGCAGCACTGTGGTGGACCCGGGCTGGCCAGTGATCGGGCTGGCCAGCAAATGGGGAAACTGACAGATTGGGACCACTGCGCAAATAGGCCCTGTCCCCCAGATTTTTAATGAGATTCCCAATTGTGACCTCTGCATTGCACAGAGTGGGAAGATTCGGGTCTGAAACTGCACTGAAAAAAGTCTTGATCTGGAACAGTTTTCCCACCAATTCAGCACTTTTGGGAGAATCGCCCCCCCCCCCCCCGATATTTTACTGGATTACCATTGTTCCCTGTAAAAAAATGTTGCATTGTTATTTTGTTTATGATTATCTAGTTAATAAAGAAAAAGAGCAGCCTATTATAAATGACTAAATGGGTATGTTAGAGGAACAAAGTTAACGGCCCTGAGTTTACTTGCAGAACGGCATTCTCTGTTGGCCTCTGGCGCAATCTTACGAGCCTCGGGCGGGCGTGCCGGTAAAATTCCAGCCAGTGTGTTTCTTGGCCGGAGTTCTCTCATTGATTCTTCAGATATTGAGCGTTACAATTGGTGCCAGGTCCATCCTCAGGCAGAAACACAGGAAGAAAATTAGAAAACCCTTTGTCAAAAATACATTAGTGGATAGTTCAGTAAAACCGAACAATCCAAATAGTTCATCAAACAACACTAAGCTACTTGAGTGCCACTGGAGCTGCACTCATCCAGGCAAGTGAACAGTGAATTGTATCTCACCACACTCCTCACTTGTACCTTGTAGATAGTGAAAAGGTTTTGAGGAGTCAGGCGGTGTGTCGCTTGCTGCAGAATTCCCAGCAAAGCGACTCACCTGTCCTGCTCTTGGAGCCAGTGCTTGTGTGACTGTGATCCAGTTAAATTTCCTGCCAATGCTGACCCTCGTGTGTTTTAAGAATGAATTGTGGTCGGAACTTAGTATCTTATAAAATAATTCAGACCAGTACTTGTCTATTGTAACCCAGCTATCCACTCCTCGCCACGTGCCAGTGTATTCACATGCTGCATAGCCTAACTCTTCATGTAAGCTTGTTTAATGCAAATTATCTGATGATTAGATTATTTAAAGTTAAAGTTTATTAGTCACAAGTGAGGCTTAAATTAACACTGCAATGAAGTTACTGTGAAATTCCCCAAGTCGCCACAGTCCGGCGCCTGTTTGAGTCACTGCACCTAACCAGCACGTCTTTCAGAGTGTGGGAGGAAACTGGAGCACCCGGAAGAAACCCATGCAGAAACAGGGAGAATGTGCAAACTACACACAGACAGTGACCCAAGTGGGAATTGAACTCGGGTCCCTAGCACTGTGAAGCATCAGTGCTAACCACTGTGCTACCGTGTCGCCCCTATTTCACCTTATATTTCTACGTTTTACACTGCTTAATTAAAGTTATTCAATAATTCAAATTGTTTAAGATAGGAATGACTTTGAATATCAGTATACTAGCGATAAAAGATTTTACTTGGATCTTGTTTGAATCGAAGAATTCTGAACAGAAGGATTGAGATAAATCAACCTCCTCCGCAATATGGGCTTTGAGCAAAGATAGATCTTTGAGGCTATGCAACTTAATCAGCTGGGGCTAGCCAGTTCATTGTTGACTATACAGGGCAAACATTCAGACCAAGAGGGATTTGAAGTAAGAATCTTTCAGATTGCATCTTTGATAAGTGTCTCTTTACTGAGTAAACAATAAACAGAGGAACATGCACAAATGATTAATTTTGGAATCATATTTTTAAAAGGATTCCATTAGTGCCATTCACTGTTTGAACCCTACTTGCAAAACAAATAAATTCTCCTTAATTTGTTAGGACATGCTGATGTTAAAACCCTGGTATTTAAAATTTAAAAAGTACTGACTTTAAGATGGCGTTTCACCAGCGTTTGAATGTTTAGATAAACTGTGAAAGTAGATGGCGTTTGAGTAACATGGTGCGCTCTCAATGATTGCACCTTACCTCAGCTTTGAAGGTTAGTCCTGACTGAATAAAGTTCCTAATTGGCAGTGAGAACCTTGTCACAGGGGCTTCTGGTCATTAAGTTGCCAAATCATTGATTACCGAGTGGATATTCTGCCACCCAAGGCCAACTGATTAGACAGCAACAGCTTGACAATTATGGCAGTGACACCAGGAGCAGTGGCCACAGCCAGTATTGCACTGGGGCCGACCCAAAGGATCAGTGATGGATACTCCAGAGTTAGATAAGTAGAACTCTTTAATCTGAAACCAAGTCCAGCAGTGAGGGCAGGAGTCGGGAGTCTTTCCCGCTGAAGTGGTTGGCGGGAAACCACACTGTATCTTCTGGTCTCAGTCTCTGATGCGCGTTATCATACACGAGGCTTGATGCTCAGGAAATAAAGGCTTTTATTTGCTGTAACAAAGCAGCTATCAATTATATACATGATCCCAGACTGAGGGGTCCCAGCCAGAGCAGGGACCTTTATACCTCTCCCAGGAGGCGGAGCCCAACTGGGATGTACCACAACACTACAATACAAAGGTGTAACAACCCCACCCTAACCCCAACAGCAACTAGCACAACCCATCCCTAACCCAACAGCAACATATGTACATACTTGTAGTACTAGCCAGACCCTGGCTCAGTACTATCCAGTGGGAACCAACGATGGTTCACCACATTCAACCCTCCTTTGAAAACAAAGGCCGGCGGGGTACAAAAACAGAATAATTTGTCATCAGTCTATAAGTTCAGATGGTCAGGGGGACCGCACCGTCGTTGTGACCTTCTCAATACCGGCGGTGACACCGGAGTAGGCACTTGCGGTGGCGTTCTCCCCAAGGCGATGTCCAGCTGTTCCTCCACAGTCTCACAGGCCGGTTGACCCTGAGGTGACGGTAATCCGTGGAGTCCCGACACGCCCTGAAGTGGCGACCATCCTCTGGACTCAGGCAAGCTGTGCACGGGGGTAAAAGGGTTAAGCAATGGTCCCGGTGCTGCCCGCGCCGTGTCCGGGGGGGAAACAAGAGTTAAGGAGTTTGTAACAGGGGGGATGGGAGCGACAGGGGTTTCCACGTCCCCTGCTGGCGCCAGGTCTCGGATCGAGACCGTGTCCTCTCGCCCGTCAGGGTATGCCACATAGGCATACTGAGGGTTGGCGTGGAGGAGATGGACCTGTTCGACCAACGGGTCGGACATGCGGGCCCTTACATGTCGCCGCAGGAGGACAGGTCCTGAGTACATCAACCAAGACGGTAATGAGGTCCCCGAGGAAGACTTCCGAGGGAATGAAAACATCCTCTCATGGGGAGTAGCATTGGTTGCCGTACACAGGAGTGAGCGAATAGAATGGAGCGCATCAGGGAGCACCTCTTGCCAACGGGAGACTGGAAGGCTTTTTGACTTCAACGCCAGCAAGACAGCCTTCCAGACTGTAGCATTCTCATGTTTCACCTGTCCGTTACCCCTAGGGTTGTAGCTCGTGGTCCTACTAGAGGCAATCCCGTATGAGAGCAATCCCGTGCCTCAAGTCATCGTTCATGAACGACGAGCCCCTGTCGCTGTGTATGTAGCCGGGGTACCCGAACAGGGTAAAAAGATCACGGAATGCCTTGATAACCGTGGCAGCGGATGTATCAGAGCAGGGAACAACAAAAGGGAATCTAGAGTACTTGTCAATGATGTTGAGGAAGTACACATTCCGATCTGTTGAGGGAAGGGGGCCCTTAAAATCGACACTCAGTCTTTCGAAGGGACGAGTGGCCTTGACTAAATGTGCCCGGTCAGGTCGGTAAAAGTGCGGTTTGCATTCCGCGCATACCCGACAGCTTCTTGTTATGGACCTGACGTCCTCCACCGAGTAGGGCAGATTGCGGGCTTTTATAAAGTGGTAGAGCCGAGTGACCCCAGGATGGCATAGGTCATTATGGAGAGCCTGCAAACGGTCCTCCTGTATACTGGCGCATGTTCCACGTGAGAGGGCATCCAAGGGCTCATTAAGTTTCCCTGGATGATACATGATGTCATAGTTATAGGTGGAGAGTTCAATTCTCCACCGCAAGATCTTGTCATTCTTGATCTTGCCCCTCTGCGTGTTATTAAACATGAACGCCACGGACCGCTGGTCCGTGATCAGGGTGAACCGTTTTCCCGCCAAGTAATGGCGCCAGTGCCTGACGGCCTCCGCAATGGCCTGGGCCTCCTTTTCCACCGCTGAATGCCGGATTTCGGGGCCTTGGAGGGTGCGGGAATAAAATGCGATGGGCCTGCCCGCCTGGTTAAGTGTGGCGGCCAGGGCGAAATCAGATGCATCGCTCTCCACCTGAAAGGGGATGGACTCATCAACAGCGTGCATCGTAGCTTTCGCGACGTCGGCTTTTAAATTATCGAAGGCAAATCGGGCCTCTGGCGTTAGGGGAAAAGTAGTGGACTTAATGAGCAGACGGGCTTTGTCCACGTAATTGGGAACCCACTGCGCATAATAAGAGAAGAAGCCTAAGCATCTTCTCAGTGCTTTTGCACTAGTGGGCAAGGGAAGTTCAGAAAGAGGGTACATACGGTCTGGATCAGGGCCAGTGACCCCGTTTTCCACCACGTATCCAAGGATGGCTAAACAGCGCGTACGAAACACACACTTCTCCCTGTTGTAGGTCAGGTTCAGGCGAGATGCAGTGCGTAGGAAATTCAGGAGATTCGTGTCGTGGTCCTGCTGGTCATGGCCGCAGATGGTGACATTATCCAGGTACGGGAAGGTAGCCCACAGCCCGTTCTGGTCCACCATTCGGTCCATAGCACGCTGGAAGACCGAGACCCCATTGGTGACACCAAAGGGAACCCTGAGAAAGTGATACAAGCGACCATCCGCCTCAAAAGCCGTGTATTGTCGGTCCTCTGGGCGAATGGGGAGTTGGTGGTAGGCAGACTTGAGGTCTATGGTGGAGACCACCCGGTACTGCGCAATCTGATTGACCATGTCAGATAGGCGCGGGAGGGGATACGCATCCAGCTGCGTGTATCGATTAATGGTCTGACTAGTCAATGACCATCCGGGGTTTGTTCCCGCTCTTGACCACCACGACCTGCGCTCTCCACGGACTAGCGCTGAGTTCTATGATCCTTTCGTTGAGGAGCCGCTGAACCTCAGATCGAATGAAGATCCGATCCTCAGCGCTGTAACGCCTACTCTTAGTCGCAATGGGCTTGCAGCCTGGCACAAGATTCGCACATCATGACAAGATTCTGGAACAGGGAGGGTGTGGTGATCTTCAGCATCGAGAGGCTACAGGCGGGGCGCGTTGGGCAATTTGGAGGCTGCTGTTCTCCCACTGAAAGCGAAGGGGGTGGCCCACCGTACTGTAGGGTTACACTCCTCAAGTGGACCATGAAGTTTAGTCCAAGAAGTATTGGCGCGCAAAGGTGCAGCAACACTAGGAGCTTGAAACGCTCGTAAACTGTGCCTTGCACCGTTAAAGTTACCACGCAACTCCCTAGCACGGTGACAGACCGGGACCTCGATGCCATAGAAATTGTCTGTTTGACAGGTTGAATCCGGAGTCCACACCGCTTCACAGCGTCTGGGTGGATAAAGCTCTCAGTGCTCCCGCTGTCAAACAGACAATAAATCAAGTAGTCATTTACCTTAATGTCCATCATAGATTTGTCAAGTCTATGAGGCTTGGCCTGGTCCAGGATGATCGACGCCACTGTTGGTTCATGAGCGCCACTGCAGGCAGCTGAAATTGACGAGGATGACCCCTGCTAGTCGTTCGCGGTCGGTGCCGACCAACATGGCCGCTCCCATAGGTCGCACGTGGGTCAAGGCACCAAACTCAGCGACCCCTGGTGGTCACACATCTCCGAATCCGTCGACCGTAATGGCGTCGTCCTGGCCTCGCACGTGGATGAAACCCTCGAGGATTTCGACGACGAAGAACCGGGCTCTGAGGAATCGCAGGCCGCACTGCTGTTCCTAGATTTGGATCGGCACACTTTCGAATAGTGCCCCTTCTTACCGCAGGCGGAGCACAACACAGCTTTAGCAGGACACCGTTGCTGAGTATGCTTTGCTCCGCCACAGAAGTAACACCGCGGGCCGCCCGGAGCTGCTGCCGTCGTCTGGCCCGAGTGCGAGCATGCCATTACACAGCATTTCGAACCCGAGTGACGAGGAGGGATTGGCGACTGCTCCTGCCACGTTGTCTCCACGTGGTCTTCAGGATACAATACTAGGCTTTTGGAGGCCGTCTCCAGCATCTCCACTAGCTCTATTGCCTGGGTAAGGTCAAGCTTACCTTTCTCCAGTAGTTTAAGTCGAATGTACGACGATCCGACTCCCGCCACAAACGCATCTCGGGTGAGGTCGTTCATACTCTGCTCAGCCGACACAGCTTTGCAGTTACAGCCCCTGGCTAGCTGTAGGAGCTCGTTCGCGTATTCCTCCATCGTTTCGCCAGACTGCCGTCGTCGAGTGGCTAAGGGGTAACGAGCGTGTATTTCGTTGGGCGGTTTGATATAACGCTTCTTCAGAAGCTCGAGGGCCTTTGTGTAATCGGTGGCTGCACGGATCGCGAGGTAGACAGTGTCGCTTACCCTCGCATGGAGGACCCGGAGTCTGTCATCATCTGTGGTGACCGCTGCGGAGGCTGCCAGGTAGTCTTCGAAACACTTCAGCCAGTGGTCGAAGGTGTTGGAGGCGCCCACCGCACGTGAATCTAGTGTAAAGCGTTCAGGCTTCAGTATCTGCTCCATACTCTCTTTTTTTTTCTTTGACGAGAGTTTATTTACAGCAAATAAAATTGATGCGCGTTATCATACACGAGGCTTGATGCTCAGGAAATAAAGGCTTTTATTTGCTGTAACAAAGCAGCTATCAATTATATACACGATCCCAGACTGAGGGGTCCCAGCCAGAGCAGGGACCTTTATACCTCTCCCAGGAGGCGGGGCCCAACTGGGATGTATCACAATACTACAATACAAAAGTGTAACAACCCCACCCTAACCCCAACAGCAACAAGTAGCACAACCCATCCCTAACCCAACAGCAACATATGAACATACTTGTAGTACTGGCCAGACCCTGGCTCAGTACTATCCAGTGGGAACCAACGATGGTTCACCACAGTCTCTTTTTGCACTGGGGGGGGTGGAATTTAGTGCTGCAACCAGCAGGATTGATGGCACGAGTCTTGCCATTATATCTGGGTGCCATATTGAAAAGGCACCCAACATCATTGACCTACCATTGAAGAAAGAAAGTGGGCCTCTTGAAAAATAAGATGGATCTCCTGGAAAACTCTAAAATTGTAAGGTGGAGCTCCCCAATGGCACTGAATCTGGGAGACTCATTTGTGCATGCTCCCACCAGCCACTGCTGTGGAGTTCCAGGCTCCAGGGCAGCTGGCAAACTCCATCCCAAATTCTGGAGGCAGCCCGAGGCACTGTTCCAGTGAAGCTCAACTTCTGCACACCACATTGTTTTCTGGAGCGATGTGGTTACCTGCTGGCATCATGGAGAATCAGGCAATGGTGGAAGATTCCTGTCGGGCCTTCATCTGATCCCTGCAAGATGCAAATCAGTTCCACACAGGCTTCCAGCGGGTTTCCTGATCCGCCATGCCAGGCAACAGCAGAAGATCCTGTGGGAAATAGTGGGATGGGTCAGGGTTTTCAGTGATGGGGGGCCCATTCAGGGAGATTGACAGCAAGATGATTGTGGGGGTGGCGTGGTGGGGGGGGGGGGAGCTGACTTCCTGTGGGCCACCTGCCTAATGCCATGTCACTCAAATAATGGACCCCACCTCCCTCCCATTCCCAGAAGGTCACGGGAAAACCAGACAGAGTTTAAAGCGAGTCACTCATCCTCAGCTGGTTGAATACTAGTGACAGTGGAAAGAGGCCCTCAAGTAGCCCTTAAATTGTCACTGAAGTGTTTCATTTGGCCTCCGGATGGGAAGGCAGCCGTCCTGCTTTGGAAGTAATTAGGCGAGACAGGAAGATAGTGGGAATTCCACCCCACCCTCCCACCCAAACACCCAGCTCCCCTTACCCACCCCACCACGCTCCCCCAACCCCCCCCCACCCCACCCCCCGCTCCCCCCACCCCCCACTTCCAAACACCTGCCAATAAGTCCTATAGGATTTTAAAAGAATACAGACAGGACCCAATAATTCCAGGATTTTCTCCCCCTCTTCTCCATCCAGAAGTTTATTTTGTACATTGTAAGTTGAAATATTTCTTGAGGTCAATACTAATCTCAGTCTCTGTTTCTTTCCCCACTTTCACTATTTAATGTGAAACAAGTTTCCAGATCCGACATTTGAAAATCATTTACTTTTTAATAGATGTCAAAGGACCAGCCCTCAGACATCTGGGGCTCAATTTTCAAACCGGGATTGGGAATCCAAAGCCCGGATAATTTCCGGATCCCAACACTGTACTGTAACCTCATTGCTCACGCAACACAACCTATTAATACAAATGCCCAATTAGTGGTACCAAGTAGTACCAGGAGGCAGTAACTGTCTGCACAGCGGAGCGGCAAAGCCTTGGAAAAGCAGACAGCATAATTAAGGACCCCACACACCCCAGGCATATTCTCTTCCACCTTCCCCCATCGGGAAAAAGATACAAAAGGCTGAGGACATGTACCAACCGACTCAAAAACAACTTCTTCCCTGATGCCATCAGACTTTTGAATGGACCTACCTCACATTGAGTTGATTTTTCTCTACACCCTAGTTATGAATGTAACACTACATTCTGCATTCTCTCCTTTCCTTCTCTATGAACAGTATGCTTTATCTATATAGCGTTCAAGAAACAATACTTTTCACTGTATACACGCGGCAATAATAAATAAAATAAAATAATAAGTTACTTATTGAAGTCAGAGTAAGGGAGAAAGTAATTACAGCTAAATCAAGGTTACTATGCATGCATGAGAATGCATAAAGTACAGTAAATAAGATTTGGGAGTTACAGTAGAGATTGCATTGTGGAAATATGATGTTGCGGTGATAACAGAGCCTGGCTGAAGGAAGGGCAAGACTGGATGTTAAATATTGGGTACAAGGTGTTCAGAAAACATAGGAAAGGAAGAAAAGATGGTGGTATTGGTTCGGGAGAGCATTGCAATGCAAGAGGAAGTCCCAGAGGATTCAAGGACAGAATCAATTTGACTGGAGCCAAGGAAAAAAAAAGGGTGCAGTTATATTGCTCAGTGCAGACTATAGACCACCAACTAGTGAGGAGGATGTAGAAGAACAAATCTGCAGGGAATTACAGAGAGATGCAAACATTATAGAGTAGTTTTAATAGAGGATATTAATTATCCAAAAGTAGACTGGGACAGTTGTAGTGTAAAGGACAGGGAGGAGCAAATGTTCCTAAATTGTGTTCAGGAAAATTCCCTGCAGCAGTAAAATTTTTATTTATTAGTCACAAGTAAGGCTTACATTAACAATGCAATGAAGTTACTGTGAAATTCCCCTAGTTGCCACAGTCCGGCACCTGTTCCGGTCAATGCACCTAACCAGCATACCTTTCAGAATGTGGGAGGAAACCAGAGCACCCGGAGGAAACCCACACAGACTTGGAGAGAATGTACAAACTCCACACAAACAGTGACCCAAGCTGGGAATCGAACCTGGGTCCCTGGTACTATGAAGCAGCAGTGCTAACCACTGTGCTACTGTGTCGCCCCTATATGTCCAGTCCAACAAGAAATGATGCACAGGTGGACCAGGTTCCTGAAAATGAAATGTGCATGTAGATCAAGTATTAGTAGGGGAACATGATTATATTATAAGGTTTAGGATAGAAAAGGAAAATAGACAATCCAGACAAAAATAATTAACTGGAGGAGAGCTGAGTCAATGGGGCAAGAACAGAGCTGAGCCGGTTAGACTGAAACAAAAAGTTGCCAGGAACAATAAGCTACTTTCAAAACAGAAATAGTTTGGACACAGTCAAGGTATGTTCCCTTAAAAGGGAAAGATAAAGTAAACAAACAAATCCAGAGCGCTCTGGATGAAAAAAAGAGGTCGAAATTAATATAAGGAAGAAAAAGAGCTTATGGCAGGGGTCAGGTAGGAAATACAACTAAGAACCAAGAGGAATACAGAAGGTTCAGACATGAAAAAGTACATTAGAGAAGCAAAGGAAGATTATGAGAAAAGACTCACAGCCAATATAAAGGGAAATCCCAAAGTCTTCAAGTTCAAGAATCTCATTGTTCTTTTCACAACAAAGTTCCAACAGTTCATTAGTTTTGCTCTTTAATTCTTCATTCAACCAATTGTTCTGATTTATCAGCAATTAATTTTCCGGTGTCCAAGGCATTTTCCAAGACATTTCCTAAATACATCTGATGCTTGAATTTCACCAAGAATTTCACTGAAGATGAACCTTTGCTAAGTTTGCTTTTCCGGGCTTATCCTTTGGAGAGTTCAAATCCTCAGTCAAGTGTTCTACTTTCCATGACTGATTCTCACCAATTGTTTCTCATTAACAAATTCCTCTTTCATACGTGAAAGTTAATTTTCTGCATTAATCAGATTTTCCTTTAATCGCTTGTTACCTGTAATAAGTGTCTAATTGTTGTCCACAGCAGTTTACAAAAGTTCATTCAGGTCAACATGATCAACTGCCTGTTGCAATACCATTGTCATCTTATTACAGTCCCCACAAGCCAAATCATTACCTAGGTAATTTTGGAATAATTCCCACTGTAACAATTCCATTTATAAAAATACTTCTTAACTTTATGCAAAGAAACAGGTTCATCCCTTACATTAATATCCCTTTTTGATAGTTTCTGTATCATCAGCCAGATTGATCTGCTCCTGTATCTCTCAAAATTGTGATTTGTTTACTTATTTTGTTAGACAAATAAGGGAATATCTCCTTCCTTTGAAATAAAATATCCAGAACCTCCAATAGCCTGACTTCCTACCAATAATACCCAAATAATTCTCTGAACTATCTTGAGATCTATCCCATTTCTCAGATTCTGAGGAGTACATTTCACCTTTACCAATGCAACAGTTTTTAACAGCCACTTCCTGTTCTTGGGCTACCTTTCCTACTACTGCAACTAGATTCCCATTTAGCTTCTAATAGTCTTTTTTTAAAGTTTATTTATCAGTCACAAGTAGGCTTACATTCACTCTGCAATGAAGTTACTGTGAGAATCCCTAGTCGCCACAATCCGGTGCCGGTTCAGGTACGCTGAGGGAGAATTTAGCATGGCCAATTCACCTAACCAACGCGTCTTTGGAGTGTGGGAGGAAACCGGAGCACCCGGAGGAGACCCATGCAGACACAGGGAGAACATGCAGACTCCGCACAGACAGTGACCCAAGCCAGGAATCGAACGCGAGTCCCTGGCGCTGTGAGGCAGCAGTGCTAACCACTGTGCCACCGTGCCACCCCTGTCTGTCTGCATATGTCCCACTTTTTTTTTACAATGGAAATATTTATGCCTCCGAATGTCACTTCCACCCTCAGCACTCTCATTTATGTTCTGAGGTGAAAACTTTACATCATTTAAAAATCTCAGTTCAGTCACCCCTCAGGATTCTTTTTTGAGAGAAAAAGAGATGCAGACTGTCAGTCCTTTCCTGTCAACCCTATGTGTATTGCTGTTATTGTATTGGAGATCTTCTTCTCACCCTCTCTCGTGCCTCTATATACCTTTATAACATGACAATGAAAACTTTATGCAGAACTTCAAATGTTGTGTTACTAATTTGTGATACAGGTTCATTATAACTTTCCTAGTTCTCAATAACTATAAAACCAAGCGCTTTGTTGGTTTTTTAATTATGGCCTTGCTAACTTGTGAACAAATTTTAGTGCTTAATGTGCTTGTATTCAGAGATTCCTTTGTTCCTCTGTGCTTGGATTTAAAGGTTAAAATGCTGCCCTATGTTCCCTGACCAATGTCACATCATTAATCAATGATTATTGATAATCGTTAAATATAAAACGAGCAATCAAGGAGCCAAGTATTCTGAATAAACACCATGCACAAACATAATGCAAATATTTTTCAGCTATTCAAATCTGACATTCTTTCATGATAACTGATTTACAACACTGATCCATTAGTGACTATCTTCGGGGACAGGAAGGAAAGCAGGGTTTGTTTCAGTGATTGCTCAATAATGGTGCAGTGATAGGAGATTAGAGCTGACTCAAATTTTATGTGGCAGTTGCAACAGCATGATACAGAAACCAGATAAGTTCTTCCATTGTATACAAGGCTGGTGATGTTGAATAGCCAGCACGGTTCATTGATGGAACTTGCTACTGAGGTCTGGATTCTTCTCATGTAGCTCTGAATAATCTTGCAAGCTAATATCTAACGGGTACAGTGGTACTAACTGGAGATAAAATGGTAAACTATTATTCTGTGTGGTTTTATGTATTTAAAATCCAGCAATATTCCTGCATGCATTTGGACATGTCTGGCTCTTGCTAACTTTTGCCTAAACTCTCTGAGATTAGGTTAAGCAACTGGCACTCCAGTCCCGGGTTCGATTCCTGGTTTGGGTCACTGTCTGTGCAGAGTCTGCATGTTCTCCCCATGTCAGCATGGGTTTCCTCTGGGTGCTCCGGTTTCCTCCCACAGTCCGAAAGACATGCTGGTTCGGTGCACTGGCCATGCTAAATTCTCCCTCGGTGTACCCGAACAAATGCCGGAGTGTGGCGACTAGGGGATTTTCACAGTAACTTCATTGCAGTGTTAATGAAAGCCTACTTGTGACACAAATAAATTAACTTTAAAACTTCCAACAACATTCATAAAATCACACCAAAACAATGAAGTTTTTCACAAGGACAAAGGGCATGAATTTGTGATCCAGTGTTCTCAGATCGCGAGGTCTCACAAGAATTAACAGAACTGAAACCTGATTCTTCTTCTATTAGTGGAATTCTGCTGCCTGTGAGTGCTGCTTTCCCTGAAAGCTCTAGATCATAGGATCAAGAAAGGAAAATGAGGCATCTGTTACAGGCCTTAGGATTTTTCGAGTGCAGACTCCGCACAGACAGTGATCCAAGCCAGGAATCGAACTCGGGGTCCTGGTGCTGTGAGGCAGCAGTGCTAACCACTGTGCCCTCATGCCGCACCTCGTTCACGCATATGTATGTGATGCGCGTTATCACACACGAGGCTTGAGATGCTCAGGAAATAAAGGCTTTTATTTGCTGTTACACCTTGTATTATAGTTATTGTGGTACATCCCAGTCGGGCTCCGCCTCCTGGGAGAGGTATAAAGGTCACTGCTCTACTAATTATATACACGATCCCAGACTGAGGGGTCCCAGACAGAGCAGTGACCTTTATACCTCTCCCAGGAGGCGGAGCCCGACTGGGATGTACCATAATAACTATAATACAAGGTGTAACAGCCCAACCCTAACTCCAACAGCAACAAGTATAACAACCCATCCCTAGCCCCAACAGCAACATATATACACACTTGTAGTACTGGCCAGACCCTGGCTCAGTACTATCTAGTGGGAACCAACGATGGTTCACCACAGTATGTGATGGGTACAGGTACTGAGTAGTACTGCTATATTAGAGTGTCTTCTGGTCAGCCACAGGGCTTGTATGCGTGGAAGCCCATGATAATATTAGGACCCTCAAGCTGGGTTACTGAGAAATCCTCACAGATTAGATTATTTTTGCCAGAACTGAAAATTGGAGTGCCAGTTACCTAACCTAACCTCAGAGTTTAGACAGAAGTTAGCAAGAGCCAGATATATCCAAATGCATGCAGGAATATTGCTGAACTTTAAATACATAAAAACCATGCAGCTATCAGTACAGAACAATAGTTTACCATTTTGCTTCCAGTTAGTACGGCATGGTAGCACAGTGGTTAGCATTGCTGCTTCACAGCTCCAGGGACCTGGGTTCGATTCCCAGCTTGGGTCACTGTCTGTGTGGAGTTTGCACATTCTCCTCGTGTCTGCGTGGGTTTCCTTCGGGTGCTCTGGTTTCCTCCCACAGTCCAAAGATGTGCAGGTTACGTTGATTGGCCATGTTAAAATTGCCCCTTAGTGTCCTGAGATGCATAGGTTAGAGGGATTAGCGGGTAAATATGTAGGGATGTGGGGGTACGGCCTGGGTGGGATTGTGGTCGGTGCAGAATCAATGGGCCAAATGGCCTCTTTCTGCACTGTAAGGTTTCTATGATTCCTAGTACCACTGCATCTGTTAAGATATTAGCGTGCAAGATTGTTCAGAGCGACATGAGAAGAATCCAGACCTCTGTAACAAGTTCCATCAATGAACAGTGCTGGCTGTTCAACATCACCAGCCTTGTGTACAATGGAAGGACATATCTGGTCGCAGTATCAGGCTGTTGTGACTGCCGCTTTTTTGACTTTTATTACGTTGGAATATGTTCAGGTTGAGTATGTCAGATGTTATATTTTTAAGTGAATCTTGCTGCTTTAACTTCAGTACACCAATCATTTCTAAGCACCGCTTTTATATGTATTTTATGTAGGCTGAACTTTTCAGTCTCTTCCTGCCAGCGGGATCTTCCAGTCCATTGATGGTGACCCACCCTGTGCTTCATTCCCTGACAGCAGAGAGTGTTGGACACACCAAACCCCATCGACGTCAGTGGGACCAGATGATCCTGCTGTCAGCCAATGTAGGGCAGTCTCCATCGCCTGAAAAAACACCATGGGAGGGCTGAAAAATCCTGTGCATAAACTTTGAGTAGTATCTGTAACTTCAATGTAACTGTAATCTGTAACACTCTGCACCGTTCTCTATTTTTAATTAATTTAAATCGAGCACTGGCAGGTACAACAAAGACACACAATGGCAAAGCAGCTCTTTCAACCAAAACATCCTGATAGGCACCTGTCTTAATGAGAATGCAAATGAGAGTGCTACAGTATATATGATTACTGATACCTATTGATCAATTAGACATCTGGAATTATTAGTCTGGTGTTAAGCCAAACGTTAAGGGGAAAGTTTTCCCATCCTGCCCGCCGTGGGAATCGTAGCGGGCAGGGGATGGACCATGCACGATTTTCCAGTTTTGGGGCAAGCATAGCTGGAAAATTCTGCCCAGAATCTATCTTAAGGCCCCACTATCTTAGGAAAAAGTCATAACATGTAATGAAAGAACAGGAAAAAAAACTATAATGAGCGGGACGACCCCATTAGTAATTGATACCTGACAGGGGCAGTCAGAAGACAACAGGAAACAAAAACAGGTGATAACCAGCACCATCAAGAAACCAATCAGAAAATGATCATACATTCCTCAAACCAATCAGGGCCTGTTCAAGCTAATCAGGAATCAGTAACATCACTGATCATGCACAGGGTTTGTGGTTTGGAAAGCACTATAAAGCACCAGCTTTGAGCTAATGAATACATGCTGAATTTGAAACTGCTTGTGGGCCGAAAGCAGAAGACCAAAGGATTCGATAGAGAGGGAAGACCCCATTTCACCTCACACCTGGGCTGAATCAGGGAGCAAAAAGCATATTGAGTCAGTAAATTCGCTGCCCAGCTTCGTTAGGTATAACTTTTGTTGTTTAGTAAGTGTTTCCCTGTGTCACAGCATTACATCGCCTCCTATTGCCTGAATCGTTAAATTCTCAAAAGAAGAAATTAACATTAAATAAATGGAAAGTGGATTTGGACGACACGCGCACACCTGGGTTAGGTGGGCACATCTCTGGCACTGACTGGGCTGCACTGTATGCTGCTCAGGTAATAATTATTCCTCCCAGTGAATCTAACCATTCAGGCAATAGGAGGCAATGTAATGCTGTGACACAGGGAAACACTTACTAAACAACAAAGGTTATACCTAACAAAGCTGGGCAGCGAATTTACTGGCTCAATGTGCTTCTTGCTCCCTGATTCAGCCCAGGGTGCGAGGTGAAACGGGGTCTTCTCTCTCTGTCGAATCCTCTGGTCTTCTGCCCACAAGCAGTTTCAAATTCAGCATGCATTCATTAGCTCAAAGCTGGTGCTTTTTAGTGCTTTCCAAACCACAAACCCTGTGCATGATCAGTGATGTTACTGATTCCTGATTAGCTTGAACAGGCTGTTGGTTTAAGGAGTGTATGATCATTTTCTGATTGGTTTCTTGATGGTTCTGGTTATCACCTGTTTTTGTTTCCTGTTGTCTTCTGACTGCCCCTCTCAGGTGTCAATTACTAATCGGGTCGTCCCTCTCATTATAGTTTTTTTTCTGTTCTTTCATTACGTTGTGACTTTTTCCTAAGATAGTGGGGCCTTGAGATAGATTCTGGGCAGAATTTTCTGGCCACGCTTGTCCCAAACTGGAAAATCCTGCATGGTCCACCACCCGCCCGACACGATTCCCATGGCGGGTGGGATGGGAAAATTTTCCCCTTAAAGTTCTGTTTAACACTGGACTAATAATTCCAGATGTCTAATTGATCAATAGGTATCAGTAATCATATATACTGTAGCACTCTCATTCGCATTCTCATTAAGACAGGTGCCTATCAGGATGTTTTGGTTGAAAGAGCTGCTTTGCCATTGTGTGTCTTTGTTGTATCTGCCAGTGCTTCATTTAAATTAATTAAAAATACAGAATGGTGCAGAGCATTACAAAGTTACAGCTATTACCTAAAGTCTATGGACAGGATGTTTCAGCCCTCCCATGGCATTTTTTCAGGCGATGGAGTCTGCCTTCCATTGGATGGCAGCAGGATCATCTGGTCCCACCGACGTGTCTACGGGGTTTTGTGTGCCCCACCCCCTCTGCCATCAGGGAACGTGCCCCGGGGGGGATCACTATCAATGGGATTGGAAGATCCCGCTGGCAGGAAGGGACAGAAAAGTTCAGCTTATATGAAATACATATAAAAGCAGTGCTTAGAAATGATTGGTGTACTGAAGTTAAAGCAGCAAGATTGACTTAAAAATATAACATCTGACATTCTCAACCTGAACATATTCCAAAGTAATAAAAGTTTTTTAAAAACTACATAGCTCTAGATCTTAATTTGAAACTTACAGAATCAAAGATGGTTATATACTGTGAAGGAAAGTGACAACACAAGGCTGATTGTTTTAACACTTGTTTTCTGTGTACAATAAACCTTTGATTCTTACGGAGGTTGATGGCCCCGGACAAAGAAATGTTCAACTTTGATGTCTTGTATCACTGGATTGGAGCCATGTGGTTTTTCTCACTTGCCAAATGTGAGTGGGACTGCCAACAAAGACCAAGTCATGTTCTGTACTAGAGTCCCACAATACAGCATAATATCATATTAATTTAATAAACTTTTATTACTTGACTACTATACATTACTAAACGACTAATCGTTAACATTTACTTGCGCTGTTTTTCCTGTTGTTGATCAATATTCCAGATACTCAGTTGCCCTCACTGTGCCATTGACAGCTCTCATGTAAAGCAATTTCATAGACAAAACAGGGAGATTCTCCCAGCCTGCTGTGCTGGGGCTGGGAGTTTGTGCAGTGTGCTTCCCGCTTGGCGCCACGATCTCCACGCGTCTCCGCCTACCAGATTCCCGGTGCGGAGCTGTATAAATTATTCACATGAAGATTTAAACCTCATTAGCGGGCCTGGTACTGAAGTCTCTGGACCTGCTCACGTCACCCCCTCACCCGCCAGGAGACTTTCACTCCAGTGGGGTTTACAATGGGGAGTTGGCGGCCCAACCCCGCTGGAGTAAAGGGAGACCATGGAGGCCTCCCAGGAGGTCAGGGCTAAGAGGGTTGCCACCTGGGCAATGCCAGCCGAGCCCCCTGACACTGCAGAAGGAGCAAAGTGGCAATGCCCAGGGGGCAATTTGACATTGCCCCCTTAACAATGCCCTGTAGGCAGAGGGGACCTAATGGGGGGGGAGGCAAGGCCACGGGGGGAGAGGGGTGGGGGGGGGGGGGGGGGGAAAATCGGTGGAACTCGGGAGGTCCTCCTGCACTCGGGCTTGGTGACAGAGGGAGGGAGGCCAGCGATCAGAGCTGGACATCGGGATGGGGGGAGGGGTCAGACTGCCGGGGTGGGGGGAGTCAGGGTTGCAGAAGGGGGGTTCCAGATTGAGGTGAGATCAAGGCGGGCCGATGGGGGGTGGTCGAGGCTGGCCCGGACACATCCGGGAGGCCAGTGACCATGTGGTGAGGGGGGGTGGGGGTGGGGTGACACGGCCAGCGGTGAGGGGGTTGCTGAGCTGCCCAGCAATCGGGAGGCCGGCAGTGAGGGGCAACTGCACATGCACCAATCTCTGCTCTGACAGATCGGCACAGTGGCCCGCTCATCGCTTTACTGCCAGACTCTCCAGCCAGAATAGGCCCCGCCTGCAGCTTTCTAATGAGATTCACACTAGGGCACTCTGCAGTGCAGAGTGTGGGGGATTCATTTTGAACATTCCACCGAAAAAACCTGGGGGGTTTTCTCTAATTTTTACGCGAACCGACACTTAGAATTTTTTTGGGAGAATCCCACCCAACATTTTCAAATTTGCAATTGTAACTCAGTCATGGCCTGCCGCTGTGATGTCCTAGCCCAACAAAGCCTTGCTTATTAGGATTTTAAGTCACATTCAGTGGGTGCCCCTGTACTTTCAGCAGGCGTGTGTGCAAACAGCTGGACACATTTCTCTTCTTTTGCATGGCCCAGCTTGCCTCCAGGTTTAAGTCATTCCTCAGCTGGGCTTTGTGCCCAAAGACTGCAAGGATTTCCTGTAGGCCTCTCGCAGCTTCCAGGGCACAAATACTTAAATCGATCTGCGCTCCAAGAGCCTTCCCTCAAGATTGATATAAACATTTCCTGGCCTTTTTGTTTCTCTTCTGGTTTAGGTTGCCGTTACCACAATCATTTGCCTTTTTTTGCCAACAACAATAGCGGCAAATAACATTTGTCAGATGATAGCCAATACTGAGAAAAATGGTAACATATTACAAGAAGATATTCAAACTTATGATACAAGCTATAACTGGCAAATTAATTGCAGCAAAGTTAAGCGTGTTACATTACATTTTGGTAAGAAATGTCATACATTACTTGGAAAATAAGAATCTAAATGTCGTTGAGAATCAAAAGAACATGGGTGTACAGAAACACAAATCACTAAAAGTAATTAAGCAGATTAATAGGACTGCGGTGACCCACTGTAATTACATGTGTATGCCTGGACACACCCCTGCTGCACCTGGCCCGAGATTCCTCCCTTTCCACCGGAGACTCCTCCCTTTCCACCTGAACGAGGTATAAAGGTGATGGTTCCTCCTCCTTGCCTCAGTCTGGGCCAGGTTAGCTACAAGGGTGTGCTCCAGTTCTTTGCGATTAAAAGCCTGTTATTTCACTCACTCGCTGGAGTCCTCGTATCGTAATTGATGGTGCATCAATTTTAATCGCAGAAAAAAACAGAATGGAGCAAATTCTAAAGCCCGATAAATTAAACCTGGATCCGCAAGCTATGGGAGCTGCCAACAGCTTCGATCACTGACTGAAGTGCTTTGAAGCCTTCCTCGAAGCCTCCGCTGCCGTCCAGTCCGATTCAGACAAGCTGCACGTGCTCCACGCCCGGGTAAGTGACGTGGTTTATGCCACCATCCGTGATGCAGAGACGTACAGGGATGCGCTACAGCTCCTAAAGAGCCAGTACAGTAAACGGACAAATGAAGTCTATGCCAGGCACCTCCTGGCTACTCGAAAACAGCGGCCGGGAGAATCGAGCGCACAGTTTCTCCGCGAACTACGGGTACTCGGCAGGGCCTGGAACTGCAAGGCTGTATCCGTCGCGCAGTACACGGAGGACTTAATCCGCGATGCCTACGTTATGGGCATCGCGTTCAACTACATTCGGCAGCGCCTGCTAGAGCAAGGTGGGCTAGATCTACCAAAAACTGTGACACTCGCTGAATCCCTAGAAGTGGCCTCCCATAGTGGCCTTGAGGCGTACGCACCCGACCACGCGGTTACATCGTGGGCATCATAGCCACTACCACCCCAGTATCTAGGAGGGCCACAGACATACGCCACACAGCGCCCCACCAACAACTCGACTGCTGCGGCTGTTGCAGGTCCGAAGTGCTATTTTTGCGGTCTGGGGAAGCACCCCTGACAACGCTGCCCGGCGAGGGAAGTGTTCTGCTCTGGGTGCGGAAAGAAAGGCCACTATGCTGAAGTCTGCAGGGCAAAGTCGTCCTCGAAGCCAAACAGTTCAGCGTGTGACCCGAGGGAACCGCGAATTCGGACGCCATCAGCCACGTGTGAGTCAAGGGAGCCGCCATTTTGGGTGCCATCGGCCACGTGTGAGTCAAGGGAGCCACCATTTTGGACGCCATCGGCCACGTGTGAGTCAAGGGAGCTGCCATTTTGAACGCCGTCGGCCGCGTGTGAGACAAGGGAGCCGCCATTTTGGACGCCGGTCAATCATTCTCCAGAATCCATGGTGGCAGCGGTCCAGCTAGACCAATCCCGTCTGCATCAACTTGCCAGGTCCATGATGGACATCCAGGTAAACGGCCACGTGGGAAATTGTTTGTTTGACTGCGGGAGTACGGAGAGTTTCATCCACCCCGATACAGTGCGCCGCTACGCCCTGTCTGTGCGGCCAGTCAAACAAACCATTTCCTTGGCCTCAAAGTCCCACTCGGTGGATGTCCTCGGGTAGTGTGTGGTGACCCTTACGGTTCGGGGGACCGAGTATGAAAATTTTAAGCTCCTGGTGCTGCCACACCTCTGCGCTCCCGTACTCCTAGGGCTCGATTTCCTGACCCATCTTAGGACTGTCACGTTGCAGTACAACGGGCCTCTTCCCCCGATCTCCGTCTGCAACCCACAGTTTCTAGACTGCCCACCGCGCACCACTTGCAGCCTTTCAACCCTTCAAGTCACCCCTCCCTCGCTATTCGAACACCTCACCCCCGAGTGTAAGCCCATTGCCACCAACAGCAGATGGTACAGTGCGGGGGATACAAGCTCTGAGGTTTATTCAGAGAGGGAAAGAATTGAAAAAGTTATGTTGAACTTGTACTGAACCTTGATCAGACCACATTTGGAATGCTGTGTAGAGTTCTTATCACCATATAATAAAGAAGGAGATAAAGTCATTGGAGAGGATGGAAAACAGTTGCACAAAGGCGATAGGGGAAATGTAAAGTTATAACTATCAGAAAAACATTAGTCCTTTTTTCTCTTGAAAAGAGAAGGCTCAGGGATGACCTCATAAAATTCTTATAAAATATGGAAGATTTCAACAGAGTACACACAAAGAGAGTGTTTTTTTACTTGTGGAAGAGTGTAAAACCTGAGGCCATCAATATAAGATAGTCACCAAGAAATCAAACAGCGAATTTCTTCTTTACCAGGGCAGTGGTGAGAATGTGGGGGTAGAGGTGAACAGTATTTATAATTTAAAGGGACGCTACCCAAGTAGATGAAGGAGACAGGAATAGAGGGTCATGCTGATAGAAATAGATGAGGAAGGATGGAAGGAGGCTCAAGTGGAGCATAAATAACAGTATGAACAGGTTACCTTTTTATGTGCTGTATACTGTGAACAATTCTATGTCATTCATGTATGCAAAGGCTCCAATTCGAATGGGAGGTATCATGGAACTGTAAAATCGCTCCAGTGCAGGAGGTCATTCGGCCCATCGAGACTGCACTGACCTTCTGAAAGAGCACTCTACCTAGGCCCAGTGCCCGCCCTATCCCCAAAACCCCAGGTATTGATTATGGCCAATCCACCTAGCCCGCACATCTTTGGGTACTAAGAGGCAATTTAGCATGGCAAATCCACGTAACCGACTGTGAGAAGAAGCTGGAGCACCCAGAGGAAACCCACGCAAACAGGAAGAACGTGCAAACAGTCACCCAAGGTCAGAATCAAACCCCAGGTCCCTGGAACTGTGAGGCAGTAGTGCTAGCCACTGTGTCACCTGAGTGACAGCTGAGGTAATAACATAAGTGTCCACTACCTCTATTTCATGCATCGCACGTGTCAATATTTGCATATTCTATCAAAAAAGTACATGATAATTAGAGACTTTGTTTGCTCTCTAGATTTGGAACAGGGTTCTTGTCCATATTTGAAGGTGTTTGGGAGCCCATCTGTCATAGTTTAATCAACAGAGACGGGGTTCGATAATTTCACCCCCTAACCATCTAATTCCTGATTCAAGTGGTGAATCTGTCTAGTGCTGTGCAAACTCACGTTTAAGAACAGCATGGCATCTAGCTTTAGACAATGTTAAGGTATGGATCAGGAATCCCAAAGTATGTTATGAAGCCCAGTTAGACCCCCAAAGGTTTTTCTATTTTGGCATTGGTGTGTGGATAAGGTGTGACCGTACTGACACTCTTGGAAGCTTTTATCCAAACAACTTTACTTAACAACACAGTTTAACTATAACAAATGAATTAGCTTAACTTTTGCCAATTGAAATAATTAAATATGACAAGATACAATTCTTAACTGCTAAGCCATCTCTATTAGTTCCAATTCAAGCAATACTCCTCTTGTAGACTTAAACTCCTCTTCAAAATCAGTTAATAGCCCACAGTGTTACATGCTTGTACTTGGGCTACCAGTCCTTGAGCCTCCAGAGCACCTCTGGAGAGAGAGAGAGACAGAGTGAGAGACCTATTTCTTCTAGCAGATCCCAAACAGCAGCCTCCAGAGAGAGAGAGAGAGAGACCTATTGCTTCTTTGAGAACCTGGCAGTAACTGCCTGCATTTCCTGATAAGTTTAACTCCTTCCCTTAAGCACATGACTCTGCCATTCAACCTAATCAAAACACTACTCTGAAACCCGAAGGGAAACAAAAACAAATTAACAAAAATGCATTAAGTCAGATTGAAACAAACACATCCCGAGCTAAAATCAATCATCAGCCAACATTCTCAGCACGTGAGGCTGCCTGGTGCCCAGATCAATCGGCGCCATGTAAAACAAAGCTGATTTTTAAACATACCCCTCACAAGAAACATGACATGAATGCTTTTCCTAAAGGCACAGTATTATCACAACAGCGTCATAAGGAAAGTATTTAAGCTATGGGTTAGAGTTTTAACTGCCAAGGGGAGGCAGCGTCAGGTTCGGCATGTGGGTTAAATCCCTGAAAATTGGCCTTGAATATGTTTTCGACCACTTCCAGGTTTGACCCCAGCACGCCTGCAGGTGAGCAGGAAATTCCCGTCCAGCTGTCGGAACATGTGGCATGCAAAGATGCGAATAACTTTGAATTTACCCAAATTCTGGCTTTAAAAACAAACAGCACTCGGGCTTCCCAAGCTCCCTGCAGCTGCCCAGAGTCAAGTAGTTCAGAGCACAGCAGTAAGTGCTTCTTCAGTAGAGCTGAACCTGGGAAGATTCAAACAGTGAAATTAAAGTGCTCACGCCCTATAGTGAGCAATTAATTTTGCAATGCTTTCATTATTTGGTAGGGGATTTCCAACTTCTTGGAAGTCACTTTACTCGTCTTGCACTTCACTCACCTTTAGCTGTACCTCCCTGTCAGCCTTTACTGTAACGTGGGCGCAACTTCTGCAGCACTAGCGTGAAGCTGTCAAGATGAACAAGAGGAGCAGCAACAATAACACTGACAGCACCAGGAACGGCACCAGCTAACTTCTCCTCACACATAAGCTGTCCCACATGGCAGAGGGAATGGATACACAGATACAAGCCGAAGGAGGTGAAACCTCTAAAACAGGGTCTACAGACAGTTCTCTCGATATATGTGAGCACAGTGCCTCAGGGGATCAGACTTTCACAGCAGGTCACTGCTAATATTTGCAGGCTCCTGTACCAAGATCTTCTTCCAAGTGGACCAGGCAGGCAAGCATTTTTAGTGGCCATCAAGGTGACTTCTAGGTTTTCTACTTCTCCTTGCAGTTCTGCACTCTCTACTCTGGCAAGGAGAGAAAGCTCAGAGTAATGTGGAGAGGAGGGAAGAGCAACATTTGTGGACAGTGACTGTGAGGCATGGCTAAGTGATCGCACAAAGATTAGGGTGAGTGAGTGAGCGTCGGCTGTTGAGATGAGGATGTGAAGCGGTACCTGGAGACAGGGATTAGTGGAGCTGGAAGGTGTGCTGTTCTGAGGAGTGTTGGGCAAAAGAATGCTGGAAAGTCAGAGTGTGGGGTTTGGCACCTGGAGGTGTTATGCCACTCACCTTTCCCGTCCTTAAGGTCCTTGAACCCCTTGGGAGACTTTCTCCATATCTGATGGACCAGATTCAAGCTGACTTCCTTGGCCACTTCCACCCACATCTGCTTGATTTAAGAAGTCATCCCCTTCCTACCATCCATCTAGAGCTCACCTCACTTCAGTCCCTCAGATTCTGCAGTGTGACCTCCAGGTTAGAGTGCAAGTGCTGCAGGCTGCCTTCCCATGTCTCCTTTCCATTCCTGTGGTTGGTGAAGCCTCAGGAATCACTATACAATCCGGTTATCCTGATCTCTGTCAGGTTTGCTTCACATAAAATTCCTTCCTTTGTCAAAATGGACGCAGCAGAACACCCATCCTCTCTGAAAGCAGGGAGTGGGGATTTGAATATTGTGGTTTTAGATGTAGTGATACTGGGATTCTTGGAGCCTGAGCTCGCTGAATTCTGTTTGCCTGTAAGATCATTGGTTTTCCCAGGTTTTACTAAGTATTGATGAGTGGCACAACATGAATGCTGATCCATGGCCTACTAGTCTTGTAGATACCCAGCTCAACACACCAATGTGTATCATCTCGGGTACCCTCCGATCAACTCAACTCCTCTGGCTCACACTCCTGAGCAACATCCCGCCTCCTCAAGTAAGGAGAGAGATTGGAACAAGGAAGTTCCTCGAGAAAGTTATCAACCCAAGCCTGCTGCTACACAAGGACCTCACCAATCCATCTACTGCCCGCCTCCCATCATGCCAACCAAAGACCACTGTGCCAAGGAATAACAGCAAAGGCCGTATGGCAGCAGGAATGGAACCAACACACCATCATTATAAACCACTACCCCATCACAGATCCCACAATCCCCTCACCTGGTTTCAACCTGCCACGCTAACATCAGGCACTCCTCAACATCCTTCCACACTGGCCAAAGCCTTTGTGCAGCAAATCGACACTGGTTGGGCCTTGCAACTGTGGTACCCCATCAATGACACACACCATTGAGTATTGCCCCAGACAAAATTCAGCGGAGGACTGAGAGAGCTCCATTTAGCCACTGCAGAAGTCATTGCCGGACTTGTTGATTATTGCGCATGCTTAAAAATAATGCTGTGGTTGAGTTAAAGAACGAGCCCACTGCTGAATCAAGTGGGTTCCTGGCCAACTTCCCAGTATGTGTGGATCAGCTTTGTTAAGATTCCACACATAAAGGTCCCTGTGTTAGCTTCTCTTCTGTGCACCCTGTTTTCTTTGGACTTCTGTCTACTAAGTGCTTTAGAACTCAGAACCAAACAACAGCAGCTACATAAATATAAAAGCAAATCACTGCGGATGCTGGAATCCGAAACTAAAACAGAAAATGCTGGAAAATCTCAGCAGGTCTGACAGCATCTGTGGAGAGAGAATAGAGCCAATATTTCGAGAATGGATGACCCTTCGCCAGAACTAGACTTGCCTGCATGTAAAAGAAGGGCAGATGTCAATTTGCTACAAGAAAAGTACCGGTTTAATGGTCCTCCTTCTACTCCTGGGTAGCCTTGAAGCCCCTTTCATTATGGACATCCTATAAATAACAGCAACACATCTCTTAAACAATTATTGAAAAAGGCCTGGTGCTGTACTATTTTTTAAAACCCGAATGTGCACAATAAAACTATTAAAATGGAGTGTAAGTTATTCATTTAACATCTGCCCTTTGTTTCCTTGCAAAGCAGCCACACCTGCTTCTCATATTCATGTGTCAAGGGTATTAGAATATTGTACTTTCTCAGTACAGGAGGAAGATGTTTTCACTTAGCACCACTTAAACTGATAAGATGCAGATTACACCAATTTCTCGGGTAAGCATCTCCACAGACTGCTCCCTGTACAGCCTGCAATGATCTCAATGATGAACCCTGTGAGGGTCAGGCACATAGTGGCCAGAGAAAAAACTTCTCTCAACAATTTTCATGTTTTTTATTATCATTATTATAAAGAGTTTTTTAAATCTACTTTAAATCTACTAAGTCACTGAACTCTAAGATTGAATCTTTGGCTTAGTGGGTAGCATTTGCACCTCAGGGAGTTGTGGGGTATGAACACATAGTCTGACCTGCTGACTGGATAGAGGTTGGAGCTCTGGCTCAGAATTCTGGGTTTCCATCCAGTGATAAACTCATGTGGGTCAGCGTGAGAGTGGGTTTGCTCAGGCCAAGGAAACTTACCTAGGGCATCATGGTGGCACTGTGTTAGCACTGCTGCCTCACAGCACCAGGGCCCAGGTTCAATTCCGGCCTCGGATCACTGTCTGTGTGGAGTTTGTACATTCTCCCTGTGTCAGTGTGGGTTTCCTCTGGGTGCTCCGGTTTCCTCCCACAGTCCAAAGATGTGCAGGTTAGGTTGATTGGCTATGCTAAATTAATCCTAGTGTCAGGGGATTAGCAGGGTAAATATATAGGGTTATGGGAATAGGGCCTGGGTGGGATTATAGTTGGTACAGACAGACTTGATGGGCTCCTTCTGCACTGTAGGGATGCTATGATACAGGATTCTACGAGTGCGCATGGTGGGACAAGATCAAATACTATCCCAGAAATCAAAAATACGTACTCAGGTTGATGTTTTCATTTCCAAACTAAAGAGAGAAATCCTGCAATTTCTGGCAATTTGCGGGACAAATGTATAATAGAAGTACTGTTACAATCTTTGGAATACTTACATGATAACTGACCTGCGTGGCAACTTTTCTAATCGTTTTTATTTTTGCCAGAATGGATTGCTCGCCAAAAAAAAAGGAATTCATCCAGCCATTTTACAAGATGGTTTTTTCATGGTTGTTATTTTGTTTTCTGCAATGCATTTCCTAAAGCAAGGGGAAAATGTAACCTCCCTCCTGAACAAAGAGGCATCAGTTTGAATTATTTTCCCCATCGACATGAATTCCCAGCTGCCTAAGGCGAAGGAAATCTCCCAGCGACTGGAACTGCCTATGATCTAACACTTTCCATGTGATTCTGTCGACATGCTTCAATTTTATAATAGAACATTTTATAATAAAGTTTGTAACTCAAACAGGAAATGTGTACGATACTCCCTTAACTAAATATAATTAGGTGCAAACCTAAAACTATTCCTGGATTAAGTGCGATGGCAGCTGGTTCCAGCGGCACCTTTCCCGCTGACCAGAATGGTGGAATCCCATACCGGATGCAACTCTTTGAACATCACCAATAATGCACATTCCATTCTGAATCATCTGGTGGGCCAGCAGCTGATTCGTCCCCCTGCCCACCCTCAGCTAGCGGGTTTGAAGGTCACAGTGCCATATTAAATGTCAGTCCAGCACACACATCACTCTCTCCTGCCCACCTGTCTTCACCAGATCATGCAGAATGTCCAGAACGCAGAAGCAAAAGGTGAGTAGTGCCAGGGCTCACAAAGCCCTTATTCAGGGAGTCCAGGCCCACTGGTATCTTCTGTACCCCAGGGATGTCGCAAAGAAGCACCTCTGACCTCACGTCTCTGGCCTAGGAGGTCAGTGCAGCCGCCTTCCACCCACTAAATGCCATCCAGTGCAGGAAGCAGATGAATTAACTCATCCACTTCACCAGGGTAAGTCCTCTCTCAGCTCCCTCCATATATATGTATGGACATGTTCGGCACAACTTTGTGGGCTGAAGGGCCTGTATTGTGCTGTAGTTTTTCTATGTTTCTATGTTTCTATATCAGTCTCTCAGCATAGCATCATGTACTCAAATGGCAACGCTCTTCATGGATCTTGCAGTCACAGTGGACACATATCAACACTCACTCTAACAACAAGACTTTCACAACACCACCATCCCATCTGTCTTGTTGCTCAAACTCCTCAAACTCCAATATCTTCCCCTTATGGGGAGAGCTCACCACACACATGGGGCATGGATATCATCCAACCTCTGCCCCATCCCGTTTGATCACATCTCTTCCTTTTATCTCCATACAGGTCAGACTTGCACACAGCAAATGTGAGCCAGCACAGACAAGGGGAGGGACCGCAGAGATACTCATGAAAAGCAAGAATGAGGAGGCTGCTGCAGAGCATGCTGGAGAGGACAGAGATCGGCCCTGTACTGACGCTGACCCCCATAACAACCTACTACAGATCTCAGCTCCATCACTCCACCAAATACTGAGTGCAATTTACTCTGAATCACCTTCAGCTCATCCACTGGAACTGTCCTATTGTGCTTTGTAAGCACCAGCAGACTGCGGACAGCTAACCCTGCGGCGGTTGTCAGAACTGCACCAAGAAATAGAGGTCGGGTTAGGAAAGTTAAAGCATTTTGATCTCAAGGTTATGGGTACTCTATCACTGAGTAAATGTCACTTTTTGGAAACCATTCCATGGCTATCTGAATGTAAGGGCAGGTGAAAGCATTTTGGTTTGGATTTTTGCAACCTTTATATTCGGAGGTTCAGTCTTCCTCCCACTCACTGTCCCCTTTTCAGATTAACGTTTATGTCATGTTACCCTCAGTGCCATTTGGTACTGGACCCTGTGTGTTGTCAGGGAGTTGTGAGTAATTCTTTATTCAGAGTGTATGATGGGTGAGTTCTCAATCCTTGGTCCTTGTGGTGAACCATCGTTGATTCCCACTGGATAGTGCTGAGCCAGGGGCTGGCCAGGACTACAAGGATGTACATAGGTTACTGTTGGATTGTACTATTGTTGCTGTTGGGTTAGGGTGGGGTTGTTACACCTTTGTATGATAGTGTTGTGGCACATCCCAGTCGGGCTCCGCCTCCTGGGAGAGGTATAAGAGTCCCTGCTCTGGCCGGGACCCCTTCAGTCTGGGATAGTGTACATAAGTTCTGATAGCTTCATTAATAGTAAATAAAAGCCTTCATTTACTGAGCTTCGAGCCTCGTGTCTAAATTGATGTGCATCAATTTTATTTACTATTATTAAACTCTCGACGGAGAAAAAAAGAAGAGAGAGTATGGAGCAAATTCTCAAGCCAGAACGTCTGACACTAGATCCACGTGCGGTGGGCGCTTCTAACACCTTCGACCACTGGCTGAAGTGTTTCGAAGATTACCTGGCAGCCTCCGCAGCGGTCACTACAGATGATGACAGACTCCGGGTCCTCCATGCGAGGGTAAGCGACACAGTCTACCTCGCGATCCGTGCGGCCATTAATTACCCTAAGGCCCTCGAGCTTCTAAAGAAGCGCTGTACAAAACCACCTAACGAGATACACGCTCGTTACCTCCTAGCCACTCGACGACGGCAGTCTGGCGAAACGATGGAGGACTATGCCAATGAGCTCTTACAGCTAGCCAGGGGCTGTGACTGCAAAGCTGTGTCGGCTGAGCAGAGCATGTACGACCTCGCCCGAGATGCGTTTGTGGCCGGGGTCGGATCGTCGTACATTCGACTTAAACTGTTGGAAAAGGGTAACCTTAATCTTACCCAGGCCATCGAGATGGCAGAGATGCTCGAGTCGGCTTCAAAGAGCTTAGTCTTATATCCAGAGGACCACGTGGAGACAACGTGGCAGGAGCAGTCGCAAATCCCTCCTCGCCCCTCGGGTTCGAAATGCTGCGTAATGGCGTGCTCCCATTCGGGCCAGACGACAGCTGCAGCCCCATGCGGCCCGCGGTGCTACTTCTGTGGAGGAGCAAAACATACCCGGCAAAAGTGTCCCGCTACAGCGGTATTGTGCACCACATGTGGTAAAAAAGGGCATTATGCAAAAGTCTGCCGATTGAAACCCAGGAACGGCAGTGCGGCCTGCGATTCTTCGGAGCTTGGATCATCATCGTCGAAGTCGTCGCGGGGTTCGTCCACGTGCGAGGTCAGGACGACGCCATTACGGACGACGGAGTCGGAGGAGTATGACCACCAGGGGTCGCGGAGTTTGGCGCCCTCACCCACGTGCGATTCATGGGGGCAGCCATGTTGGTCGACACTGACCACGAACGACCAGCAGGGGTCCTCCGCATCGATTTCAGCTGCCTGCAGTGGCGTTCATGAACCAACGGTGGCGTCGATCATCCTGGACCAGGCCAAGCCTCATAGACTCGATCGTTCAATGATGAATATCCAGGTAAACAATCATGTGCTTTATTGTCTGTTTGACAGCGGGAGCACTGAGAGCTTTATCCACCCAGACACTGTAAAGAGGTGTGGACTCCAGATTCAACCTGCCAAACAGACAATCTCTATGGCATCAAGGTCCCGGTCTGTTGCCGTGCTAGGAAGTTGCGTGGTAACCTTGAAAGTACATGGCACAGTTTACGAGCGCTTCAAGCTCCTTGTGTTGCCGTATCTTTGCGCGCCAATACTTCTCGGACTAAACTTCATGGTCCACTTGAGGAGTGTAATCCTACAGTACGGTGGGCCACTCCCTTCACTGGCAGTGGGAAAGCAGCAGCAGTCTCCAAATTGCCAACGCGCCCCGCCTGCAACCTGTCGACGTTAAAGATCACCACTCCCTCCTTGTTTCAGAATCTGGTACCAGGCTGCAAGCCCATCGCTACTAAAAGTAGGCGTTACAGCACTGAGGATCGGATCTTCATTAGATCTGAGGTTCAGCGGCTCCTCAAAGAAGGGATCATACAACCCAGTGTTAGTCCGTGGAGAGCACAGGTTGTGGTGGTCAAGAGCGGGAACAAACCCCGGATGGTCATTGACTACAGTCAGACCATTAATCGATATACGCAGCTGGATGCGTATCCTCTCCCGCGCATATCTGATATGGTCAATCAGATTGCGCAGTACCGGGTGTTCTCCACCATAGACCTCAAGTCCGCCTACCACCAACTCCCCATTCGCCCAGAGGACCGACAATACACGGCTTTTGAGGCGGATGGTCGCTTGTATCATTTTCTTAGAGTTCCCTTTGGTGTCACCAATGGGGTCTCGGTCTTCCAGCGTGCTATGGACCGAATGGTGGACCAGAACAGGCTGCGGGCTACCTTCCCGTACCTGGATAATGTCACCATCTGTGGCCATGACCAGCAGGACCACGACACAAACCTCCAGAACTTCTTACGCACTGCATCTCGCCTGAACTTGACCTACAACAGGGAGAAGTGTGTGTTTCGTATGAGCCGTTTAGCCATCCTAGGATATGTGGTGGAAAACGGGGTCATTGGCCCTGATCCAGACCGTATGTGCCCCCTTGCTGAACTTCCCTTGCCTGCTAGTGCAAAAGCACTGAGAAGATGCCTAGGCTTCTTCTCTTATTATGCGCAGTGGGTTCCCAACAACGCGGACAAAGCCCGTCCGCTTATTAAGTCCATGACTTTTCCCCTAACGCCAGAGGCCCAATTGGCCTTCAAGAAATTGAAAGACAACATCGCGAAAGCTACGATGCACGCGGTAGACGAATCCATCCCTTTTCAGGTGGAAAGCGATGCATCTGATTTCGCCCTGGCCGCCACACTTAACCAGGCGGGCAGGCCCGTTGCATTTTTTTCCCGCAACCTCCAAGGCCCCGAAATTCGGCATTCAGCGGTGGAAAAGGAGGCCCAGGCCATTGTGGAGGCCGTCAGACACTGGCGCCATTACTTGGTGGGAAAACGGTTCACCCTGATCACGGACCAGCGGTCCGTGGCGTTCATGTTTAACAACACGCAGAGGGGCAAGATCAAAAATGACAAGATCTTGCGGTGGAGAATTGAACTCTCCACCTATAACTACGATATCATGTATCGTCCAGGGAAACTCAATGAGCCCTCGGATGCCCTCTCGTGTGGAACATGCGCTAGTATTCAGGAGGATCGTTTGAACGCCCTCCATAATGATCTGTGCCATCCTGGGGTCACTCGGCTCTACCACTTTGTAAAAGCCCGCAACCTGCCTTACTCGGTGGAGGACGTCAGGTCGGTAACAAGGAGCTGTCAAACCGCACTTTTACCGACCTGACCGGGCACATTTGGTCAAGGCCACTCATCCCTTCGAGAGACTGAGTGTTGATTTTAAGGGCCCCCTTCCCTCAACAGATCGGAACGTGTACTTTCTAAACATCATCGATGAGTACTCCCGGTTCCCTTTTGTTGTTCCCTGCTCGGATACATCCGCTGCCACGGTGATCAAGGCATTCTGTGATCTTTTTACCCTGTTCGGGTACCCCAGCTACATCCATAGCGACAGGGGCTCGTCGTTCATGAGCGATGACTTGAGGCAATTCCTGCTCTCATACGGGATTGCCTCTAGTAGGACCATGAGTTACAACCCTAGGGGTAATGGACAGGTGGAACGTGAGAATGCTACAGTCTGGAAGGCTGTCTTGCTGGCGTTGAAGTCTAAAGGTCTTCCAGTCTCCCGTTGGCAAGAGGTGCTCCCTGATGCGCTCCACTCTATTCGCTCCCTCCTGTGTACGGCCGGCAACCAATGCTACTCCCCACGAGAGGATGTTCTCATTCCCTCGGAAGTCTTCCTTGGGGATCTCTTTACCGTCTTGGTTGACGTACCCAGGACCCGTCCTCCTGCGGCGACATGTAAGGGCCCGCAAGTCCGACCCCTTGGTCGAACAGGTCCATCTCCTCCACGCCAACCCTCAGTATGCCTATGTGGCATACCCTGACGGGCGAGAGGACACGGTCTCGATCCGAGACCTGGTGCCAGCAGGGGACGTAGCAACCCCTGTCGCTCCCATACCCCCAGTAACAAACCCATTATCTCTCATTTCTTCCCCGGACACGGCGCGGGCAGCATCGGGACCATTGCTTAACCATTTTACTCCCATGTACAGCTTGCCTGAGCCCAGAAGATGGTCGCCACCGCAGGGCATGTCAGGATCCCCTGGACTACCGTCACCTCAGGGTCAACCAGCCTGTGAGTCCGTGGAAGAACAGCTGGACGCCGTTTTGGGGAGAACGCCACCGCAAGTGCCTACTCCGGTGTCACCAGCGGTATTGAGGAGGTCACAACGACGGTGTGGTCCCCCTGACCGTCTGAACTTATAGACTCCTGACGTTTTATTCTGTTTTTCGTACCCCGCCAGCCTTTGTTTTCAAAGGAGGGGTGAATGTGGTGAACCATCGTTGGTTCCCACTGGATAGTGCTGAGCCAGGGGCTGGCCAGGACTACAAGGATGTACATAGGTTACTGTTGGATTGTACTATTGTTGCTGTTGGGTTAGGGTGGGGTTGTTACACCTTTGTATGATAGTGTTGTGGCACATCCCAGTCGGGCTCCGCCTCCTGGGAGAGGTATAAGATTCCCTGCTCTGGCCGGGACCCCTTCAGTCTGGGATAATGTACATAAGTTCTGATAGCTTCATTAATAGTAAACAAAAGCCTTCATTTACTGAGCTTCGAGCCTCATGTCTAAATTGATGTGCATCAGTCCTCAAGCCATAGCAATGGCTGAGGAGTGCTCATCAGATAGGTGACGCTGCAAATCTTGGTTTCCTAACTGATCGTGTCCCAGACCAAGACATGCACATAAGGAAGATAAACTGCGATCATGGGGCAAAGCCTCTCCATTACAGACTGGAGAGAACCACTTGAGTGATCCAGGCATCTGAATCATACCTTTAGCAGTCCTATGGTGCGCTCTGTGAGGGAGCGTGTGCTGGCATGAGCGTTGTACCTTTCCTTGGTTGGAGTCGGAGGGCGACGCACTGAGTCATGAGCCAGTGTTTAAGTGAGTGGCCCTTATCTCCCTCGCAACTATCCGTGCAGACATTCTGGCACCTCAAAGATCCTGGGCACCTGGGAGTGACTGAAGCTGTAGGAGTCATGGTAACTCCCAGGGAATCGTGCACATACATTCAGCATTTACTTTCGACAGTCACACAACAACTGCACATTAACGCGATGGAAGTCCTTGCAGTTGATGAACCTCAAGGGCTGCTGCCAGGGAGCCTATATAGCCATATAGGGTCAGTCTATTGCTTCCTGCACTTTTGCAAACCCAGAGATAGTTGTGAAGCCCATGAATCTCTGAGCCTGGCTACCCTCATCCAGAGTAAGGTTTACATAATGATAGGCCTTCTTGTAAAGGGCACTGGTCACCTCCTCAATGCACTGACTGTGAAATGCTGCACAGGCCCCAGTTGGTCCCTGGAAAGACCCAGAGACAAAAAACTGAATGCTGCCATCACCTTCAATGCCACTGGCAAAGGGAAAGCCTCCGAACCCATCTGGTGTCAGATCTTCGTGGAGCATTTGGCGTATGTGGTGGAATAGATTTCTGGACCATCACAGCCTTGCCCTGCACTGTCTCACTTGTTTGTATAAAGAAGACTCTTGGACAATAGGCCCTCAGTGTAACCAGTCATCTCTGCTGTCCGGGTCTCTGTTCGTCAGACTCCAGTTGATACCCACACTCTCTCTGGCCTTGTTCCACATGCAGGACCTCCTGCTCAAGCTGCACACACAGATGCCTTTCCCTCCTTTGCCTCCTGCCTCGAATGAGGATTCATAGAAAAGTTTCCCGAAGCACTGGATTCATTCTCACTTTTGACTCTTCTTACAAAAGATATATTGAAAATCAGAATGGTTAACGGGTGCTGAAAACAAAGGTGCGAAGGAGAAACCTATTGGAGAAGTTGGGCAGCTAATCTTCAGCATCTTAGATTGTACTGTTCCTTATGCTCCCTTACCCCTGGGATTGCACCATACACATGAAGGTGAGCAGCATTTCATTCCACAGATGTAACTTCTGGAGTGCTGCAGGGGGTGAGAACTTGTGAATTACATCCTTGAGCTAATGTAGACCTGAACTCCATTCGGCATTACTATGAGCTTTTGTTTGCTCATGAAGAATGAATGGAGTCTGTTTGGCCTCTGATAACTGACATTAATTGTTAACCCGTGACTCCTCTTCACTGATGGGATGGCAGAAGTATGTAGTTGTGCCACCTTTGTGGGTGGCACGGTGGCACAGTGGTTAGCACTGCTGCCTCACAGTGCCAGAGCCCCAGGTTCAATTCCCGGCTTGGGTCACTGTCTGTGTGGAGTCTGCACGTTCTCCCCGTGTCTTTGTGGGTTTCCTCCGGGTGCTCTGGTTTCTTCCCACAGTTTGAAGACATATTGGTTAGGTGCATTGGCTATATTAAATTCTCCCTCTGTGTACCCGAACAGGCGCTGGAGTGTGGCAACTAGGGGATTTTCACAGTAACTTCATCGCAGTGTTAATGTAAGCCTACTTGTGACATGGATAAATAAACTTCACTGTAGCTACACCCCTGAGCCCATCACCTGTGAGGTGCTCATGCTCCATGTGAACCTCTACCCAACCCATCTAAAGGCGGTGTTACATAAAACAGATCTCACTTGTTAACCTTACCTAAGACTTACATAGGTGTCCCCTCTATTTACAGACTGCAGATGCCTTGTGACAATCACCAAACCCTCTGCAGCCCAGTAGAGCCCGCCACACCCAGGGATATCAACCATAGGACAACCTTGCACACCACGCTGTGCATTTTCCTTTGAAGTCCTTGCCCCTCCCTGCAGCTGGGGTACACCATGCTTCCAATGATTGCCACATCCCCTCTGCCCTCTTGCACTGTCTCGTATCTCTAACTTTAAACCGTGGTCCACATAGTACCTAGACTGCCATACATCAAGATGCTTTTCCATTTCACAGCAGCAATGTGTGTACTCTTTGATTCCTGCCTGCCAGCCCCAGAACTTAAACTTAAATAGTTCCAGTTTCCAAAGAGGACTCTGAACAACAGAAACCTTCACAAAGAACTGCAGCCCCGACTTTAGTGAAGCATCCCTAATATGCCACACCACAGGCACCCACCCCATAATCTGCCATCTGTTTGCATCCCCTTCCAGTGCTAGCCCTTAGACCCCTCTTTTCTTTCTGTGTTTCATGCAACCTTGTCAGGGACCAGCTTCCCCCCACCCCACCCCCCCCCCAATCCCGGTCTTCCCTGTGTCTTCCATTGTTTGTCCTCTTCATCCCCAGCTTTGCCCCTCTGCCTACCATCGTGAGGCCACACCCTTCCCCCGCCCCCCCCTTGAAAAGCCCTCCTTCCACATTGTCCCACCTTGACAACATCAGGCCATTCCCCCATTCCCACCAACACCATGAGCCTCACCCCACACCCCAGCCCCAATCAAACTTTGGGCCTTTAGTGGCTGCTTGAGTCCCCACAGCACAGTGCTGTCCAGATAGACACGGTGAGTGGCAACAGGGGGAAAGGAGACCCTTGAATTCCCCAACCTTAAGCATAGTACTGATCTGAGATGGTAACACAGGAGGGTTCTTGTGTCCAGCAGCACCGTGCTGGCCTTGAAGACCAGCTCAACATGGAGATGGAGGACAGGAACTGATCTGCCCTGGCATAGTGATGGAGAGCACATCAGGATCAGTGCAGCATAATGGCAACTAGGCTTTTTTGCACTCATCTCTGGGAAAATGAAGGTTACTTGTGCACGCTGTTCTTTATCAATCAGGTTTCAGACCGATTGCAAGTTCCTGCTAGCTTGATGCAAGATTGGAAAGCCTGATAGGATGCTGGCAAGCAGCTGTTTTAATGAGATGCAAATTAATACAAATAAAGTCCACACCACGAGCCAGTGGGAGATTCAAATTAATACAAATAGAGTTCACACCACTAACCAGTGGAAAGACCGACCCACCATTAACCTGCTATTGGGAGATTGCAACTTGATTTCGTGTTGGTGGGTTGCTGATTTTCTGGTTCCCGCCAGATCTTCTGCTCCCACCCTCACCAAACCCGTCACAGGTGGAATGGAATAATTCCTCCCTATGTATCATTTGCTGCGCTGTTCCTTCTCAAGAACAAGTAACTCCTCGAACCAGGAGGACTAGAACAAACAAGACAGACGATATAAAAAACACTTGCACTGCTCAGGACATATTTGAAAAGGATCTTTTTAGTGCCAAAAATCAAAGCCGTTCTGAACTTACTTGCTGGCTAGATACTGGTCTCTCTTAAAAGTGTAATTTTATTTTTTTTCAGCATATTACACAGGATCAGGTACGTGGCTGCCGTGTATAAATCAGGATGTGTATTATGCCAAATTAATTCTACATTTTATTGGGGAGAATATCTTTGTCGGTACAGCTGCATTAAAAAAAAATATTAGATACTTTTTGTTGACTAGAGTGGATTGATAACTAAAGGGATGAGCCAACTGAATAAAGAACATAACTTGAAAGAACATAACTTAGAATTTTTCATTGTTTTTTTTTTACAAGTTCTGCCAAAGTACCACGAAACTTGAGAAAATCAGGAGGAAATACATTGCTTTGCTGTGATGAGCTGGACTGATCTGCAGCCACTCTTAGCATTCCTCATTGCTTTAATTTTTCACTGCTTTATCCAGAATGTCTGAACTGCGCCCTTGACTAAAAGAACAATGAACTTGGCAAGATCTTCAAGTCATCAATCTTAAACAAAAACACTACAGTATCTTGACAAAAATCTTCCCTCATTGTAACTTCCACAACTATTACATGACTTCTTGGAATTAGAGACATGTGCATCACAATCTCCAGTCACTCATTCCAGAAACATCACAGACCAGACACCATCACATGTATATTTATCGCTTCATCAACATCCAATACATGCCCAGGGATTAATTATATCCAGGTTTTCAGGTTGAGGGATTGGTAAAATTCTGCCGGTGTCCTTTCCACTGTCTACAAGCTCATCCCAAGCCGGCAGTGGTTTTAAGAAGGGAAGGTGGAAATAAGGATATCCTGCCCACCCTAACAACCACGTGATTGCACTTGCTGCTCAGCTGCAATTCCTAAGCTGACAAGGTGTTCGGCGGGGATGGTGGATACCCAGCAGGTTAATCAGCTTTGGGTGCTCCGGCCTCAAGCGAGAAGCGGTTATCTCCCGCACTGACCTGCTTTCCCGATCGAGGGTCAACGCCAAGGTTTTCACCCCCTCCCTGATTGCTTCCCCTTTCCGGCCTTTGCATACCGGGCTCCAGCCCTCTTGATCACCCTCTTCCGGGGCCTGCTTTATTGGCCACCGACAGACTTACCTGCCTCCTGACACTTTGTCCTGTGGGTCTTGGTGTAGTCCCAGCAGTGGCCACCACTCCCAGTGGCGCTGCTGGGTCTAGAGAAGTAGAACGTCCTCCGCAGATGGGGCAGTATGCTCCTCTTACCCACTAATGCTCCCTGGACTATTAAATGGCTGAGGGGCATTTCCCAGGAGCTGTGGTACATTTCCCAACAAATTCTTTTGGTGGAGGGGTGAGAAACCACATAATCTGAAAAATTCTGCCCACTGTTTGTATATCAGATTAATTTTTATGCTCATTGAAGAGACCAATGCGGTTAACAAACCAATGGTGTTAAGATTTTCAGATCTCACTAAGATGGCAGACTATGACTTATCGACCCCTTTTCACCATTGGGTGGCTAACTGTATTACCCCAAGTCGACAATTGAGTCGTCAGAGCACCATTTTGAATCTGGCAGTTAGCTCTTTTAGTAAGTTTAATAAATCAGATCCCTGTAAATCCTGCCACATTAAAAACCACTGGTGCAACTGCATGAGAGTATGCATGGTTCTTCAGTACAAAAGGGATATTGCAGCTGAGAGAGTAGCAGAATGATTGCAAGGCTGGAGGAACAGAAGAATATCAAGTGATTATATAAATTGAGCTTATTCTCACTTGAAAAAAGGTGAGATTTCACATTATAGGGTTTTAAAAGGACTCAGTTAGAGCTGTTTTATCAAGCCCTGAACAGTTACGCCAGGTGATATATCCTGCACTTGAAGGGGGATATATTTTAAAATAATCTGAGAGAACAACGACCTCAAGATTAACTCAGGGAGAGGTTGGAAGCAGAACAGTCAGATATCACACAGGAAACCTAGAAGAAAGTCCAACACATTTATCAGTAGCTTTTTAATTTAGCCAGCTGTTCAGCATTTTATTTGCAATCATGGTAATCAATCATAGAAGCATAGAATCACAGAATCGCTAAGGTGCAGAAGGAGGCCATTTGGCCCATCGAGCCTGCACTGACCACAATCTCACCCAGACCCTATCCCCATAACCCCACATAGCTACCCTGCTAGTCCCCCTGACACTAAGGGGCAATTTTCCATGGCCAATCAACCTAACCTCATAGAAATCATAGAAACCCTACAGTGCAGAAAGAGGCCATTTGGCCCATCGAGTCTGCACCGACCACAATCCCACCCAGGCCCTACCCCCATATCCCTACACATTTACCCGCTAATCCCTCTAACCTACACATCTCAGGACACTAAGGGGCAATTTTAGCATGGTCAATGAACCTAACCTGCACATCTTTGGACTGTGGGAGGAAACCGGAGCACCCGGAGGAAACCCACGCAGACACGAGGAGAATGTGCAAACTCCACACAGACAGTGACCCAAGCCGGGAATCGAACCCAGGTCCCTGGAGCTGTGAAGCAGCAGTGCTAACCACTGTGCTACCGTGCCGCCCACTTGCGCATCTTTGGACTGTGGGAGGAAACTGGAGCACCCGGAGGAAACCCACACAGACACGGGGAGAATGTGCAAATTCCACACAGACAGACAGTCACCCGAGGCCAGAACTGAACCCGGGTCCCTGGCGCTGTGAGGCAGCAGTGCTAACCACTGAGCCGCCCCGAACTGTGTCACCGTGGCTATGATTAGGACTAACGTTATGAATCTCGACTCCAGTAATTAAAGGGCCAACTCAAAAGGTGGAATTCAGACATGCCCCTCTTAACAAAACCTTTCAAAAGGTTCCCTCATACATATTTTGCGGCAGCACGGTGGCACAGTGGTTAGCACTGCTGCTTCACAGTGCCGGGGACCTGGGTTCGATTCCCAGCTTGGGTCACCATCTGTGTGGAGTTTGCACGTTCTCCTCATGTTTGCGGGTGCTCTAGTTTCCTCCCACAGTCCAAAGATGTGCAGGTTAGGTTGATTGGCCGTGCTAAATTAACCCCAGTGTCAGGGGGATTAGCAGGGTAAATATGACGGGTTATGGAAACAAGGCCTGGGTGGAATTATGGTTGGTGCAGACTCGATGGGCCAAATGGCCTCCTTCTGCACCGTAAAGATTCTATGATTCATGATACCGCGGATGTTGTATGAGCAATGACTCTTTGAAAAGCTGGCACAACTCCAGGATTCTACAGCCCCTCCTGCCCAATACAATATGATGGTCCCACTGAAGTAAACAGCAATTTAAATGGCCCACCCCATCTGCCAGGAAGAGTCACGCTGTGGCAAGGCCCCAAAATCCCAGCCCATGAAAATTGCAGAAGACTAGAACATATCTATTCCCAAAATAGAGGCCTCCAGGTTCGGAATGCAAAATCTGGGCTCGCAACCCAAACAAGCCTGCAGCCTTAAAAGGCCCTTGTGAAAATCAGAAAGCCCGGTAATGCAGTCGGGAATCCCAGAATTGGGTCATAGTCTCCATTTTCAGATCTCCACTGATTCTCCCCAACTCCATGAAAATCTAACCCAATGTGTTTCCTTATTGTCCGTGATCAAACTGTTGTATGTGAGGTTAGCATGTTCTCTTACCTCAGAGTGGTTTGTCTCATTTTATATCATTTCCAGCAACAGGCTTTTGTGATTTCAAAAACTAAAAACATCATTTATTATCACACACTTGTCCCAGAGATTTAAACGTCACATCTCTTACACAGTACCATACACACAAAGATTAGATACAGAGCTACAGAAAAAAAATCAATATCATAGAATCCCGACAGTGCAGAAAGAGGCTATTCAGCCCATCGAGTCTGCATTGACAATAATCCCACCTGGGCCCTATCCCCATAACGCCATGTATTTACTCTGCTAATCTCCCTGACACTAAGGGTCAATTTACCATAGCCCATTAACCTAACCAGCGCATCTTTGGACTGTGGGAGGAAACCGGAACACTTGGAGGAAACCGAGTTAGACACGCGGAGAATGTGCAAACTTCACATAGATAGTTACCCAAGGCTGGAATTGAACCCTGGGCCCTGGCACTGTGAGGCAGCAGTGCTAACCATTATGCCACCATGCCGCCCAATGATTACTTGTTGTAATTTAGTCAGTCTCTTTTATTGCAGGCCTGTGGCTACCTAGATGAGTTGATGCTTTAGTTGGAGACGAGGTCTTGTAAAATTAGATGGTTCTCAGTGAACTGCAAGGTTTCTTATAGTTGAATTGTTGGTTCTTAAGTATACATGCAGTCTGAACAAGTTGGGGAGAACTCCTTCATTAAATTTCCAAGTCTAGCTATTTTATTTTGGCTGCATGGATGCCTTGCAGCTGGTTGACATTTTTCAGATGGCATTCGTCATGGGTGTTTCTGATTTGCATAACTTCTGCTTTTATTTTTAAAAAGAACAAACATGGCCATCTTACCCATGTGACTTGGTACAAGTTCAAGGTTCCTTCCCAAATGAGATGGTGCGTTGGGTTTTTCACACTTTGATCATTTTGAGACAGCTAGTGTCTTAGTAATTTAGTGACCCAGTCAATTAAAATTAACCTATTGAATGCCTTTCAGAGAAAGTGCCGAATACCCTTGCTAGTGGCAAGCTTGTGAAGGACATATGGAGGTGGGGTGGTGATGCACCTGAACCCCAACACCTTTCCGCCTCCACCAGAATTGAAGTTCTGGGTGGGAAAGCCCATGGTCAACCTTCCTGCCGTCTTCTGCCCTGTCTCTTTTACAGCTGCTGGTGCCTTAAAATCAAGTTCATGCTATTATAGGTATTGGGGTTGGTCATACTGCGGTCCTTGCCCGAGGTCCAATCGAAGGCAAGCAAAGCTTCACCCACCCTGATATGATTCATAAAACTCTCAGCAAAAGTATTGTGAGCAAACATGTAGGTAAGAAAGCAGCTATAAATACTGAGCAGATATTGCATTTCTTTCACGCATTTGATTTTGCCCCCACAATTGCCATTGTGTTCTACTTTGTTTTCATGGAGGAGGTGGGGGGGTATTCAGGAAGCCCAGGAAAGCCATGATTTTTTTTAATTCTGTGGGGCATCACTGGTTAGGCTAGCATTTATTGCCCATCCCCAATTGCCCGAGAGAAAGTGATGATTAGCCATTTTCTTGAACTGCAGCAGTCCACGTGGTGTAGGTACACTGGCAGTGCTGTTAGAAAATGGGTTCCAGGATCTTGACTTGTGCCTCGTAGATGGTGCACAGGCTTTGGGGAGTCCGAAGGTGACTGAAGGTCACCACAGATTTCCCAGTTTCTGATCTGCTTTGTGGCCACAGTATTCATATGATTAGTTCAATTGAGTTTCTGGTCAATGTTAATCGCCCACCCACACACACTCAGTACGGTGAAACTGGGGGATTCAGCAATGACAATGCCACTGAATGTCAAGGGGAGATGGTTAGATACTCTCTTGTTGGAGATGGTCATTGCCTGACACTGGTGCGGTATGAATGTTATTTGCCACTTGTCTGAAGCCTGAATGCTGTCCAAGTCTTGTTGCACATGGAGATGATCTGCTTCAGTATTTGATTCAATGCAAATGGTACTGCATATACAAGCAGCTTTAAAGATTAGTGACCAAACTCTTGACTCAAATTACTTTGCAAACTGTACATTTGTATTGCATAAAGCAAGAATTCGCTACACACTGAACATTAATCTTCTATATTAGGCACATAGGACACAGCATGTTAAATTAAAAAAGGATCAGGAAGCCAAGATACCGGTCATGCCAAGGATTTGCAGTTGTTATATTAATATTATTTCAGTCCATGGTTCAAAACGTATTTTTTTTCACTGTATCTCTTGCAGTCTGTTCACTTTAATGTAAATTAGAAACAAATGTCGATCTAATTGCAATTGCTTTAGATACTATGTGATGCGCGATATAACTCACGAGGCTAGAGGTACTCGGGGAAATAAAGGCTTTTATTGACTACAACAATAGAGCCTCCATATATAATACACGATCCCAGACTAAAGGGTCCCAGACAGAGCAGTGACCTTTATACCTCTCCCAGGAGGCGGAGCCCGACTGGGATGTACCATAAGAACTATATTACAGGTAGAACAGCCCAACCCTAACCCCAACAGTAACATGTAGAACAGCCCAACCCTAACCCCAACAGTAACATATATACAGACTCATAGTACTGGCCAGACCCTGGCTCAGCACTACCTGGTGGGAACCAACAATGGTTCACCACATTCACCCCTCCTTTGAAAACAAAGGCCGGCGGGGTACAAAACACAGAACAATTATTCATCAGTCTATAAGTTTAGACGGTCTGGGGGACCGCACCGTCGTTGTGACCTCCTCAACACCGGCGATGACACCGGTGTAGGCACTCGCGGTGGCGTTCTCCCCAAGGCGGTGTCCAACGGCTCCTCCAATGTCTCACGGGCCGGTAGACCCCGAGGTGGTGACAATCCGCTGAACTCGGGCACGCCTTGAAGTGGCGACCATCTCCTGGACTCAGGCAAGCTGTACACGGGAGTAAAAGGGTTAAGTGATGGTCCCGATGCTGCCCGCGCCGTGTCAGGAGGGGAAACAATAGTTGGGGGGTCTCTAACAGGAGGTATGGGAACGACAGGGGTTTCCAAGCCCCCTGCTGGCGCCAGGTCTCGAATCGAGACCGTGTCCTCTCGCCCGTCAGGGTATGCCACATAGGCATACTGAGGGTTGGCGTGGAGGAGATGGACCTGTTCAACCAAAGGGTCGGACTTGCGGGTCCTAACATGTCGCCGCAGGAGGACAGGCCCTGAGTACGTCAACCAAGACGGTAATGAGGTCCCAGAGGAAGACTTCCGAGGGAATGAAAACAGTCTCTCATGGGGAGTAGCGTTGGTTGCCGTACACAGGAGTGAGCGTATGGAGTGGAGTGCATCAGGGAGCACCTCTTGCCAACGGGAGACTGGAAGGCCTTTAGACTTCAACGCCAGTAAGACAGCCTTCCAGACTGTAGCATTCTCACGTTCAACCTGTCCATTACCCCTAGGGTTGTAGCTCGTGGTTCTACTAGAGGCAATTCCATATGAGAGCAGGAATTGCCTCAAGTCATCGCTCATGAACGACGAGCCCCTATCGCTGTGGATGTAACAGGGGTACCCAAACAGGGTGAAAAGATCACGAAATGCCTTGATAACCATGGCAGCGGTCATATCGGAACAAGGAATGACAAAGGGGAATCGTGAGTACTCATCAACCACATTGAGGAAGTACACGTTCCGATCTGTCGAGGGAAGGGGGCCCTTAACATCTACACTCAGTCTTTCGAATGGACGAGTGGCCTTAACGAGTTGTGCCCTGTCAGGTCAGTAGAAGTGCGGTTTGCATTCCGCGCATACCCGGCAGCTTCTGGTTATAGACCTGACATCCTCCACCGAGTAGGGTAGATTCCGGGCTTTTATGAAGTGGAAGAGCCGTGTGACCCCCGGATGGCAGAGGTCATTGTGGAGAGCCTGCAATCGATTCTCCTGCATACTAGCGCATGTTCCACGCGACAGGGCATCCGAGGGCTCGTTGAGTTTCCCTGGACGATACATGATGTCGTAATTATAGGTGGAGAGTTCGATTCTCCACCTCAAGATCTTATCGTTCTTGATCTTGCCCCGTAACGTGTTATTGAACACGAACGCCACGGACCGCTGGTCCGTGAGCAGGGTGAACCGTTTTCCCGCCAAGTAATGGCGCCAATGCCAGACGGCCTCCACAATGGCCTGGGCCTCCTTTTCCACCACCGAATGTCGAATTTCGGGGCCTTGGAGGGTGCGAGAGAAAAAGGCGACGTGCCTGCCCGCCTGGTTAAGTGTGGCGGCCAGGGCGAAATCCGATGCATCACTCTCCATCTGGAAGGGGATGGACTCATCGATAGCGTGCATCGTGGCTTTCACGATGTCGGCTTTTAGTTTTTCAAAGGCCAAACGAGCCTCTGGTGCTAGGGGAAAAGAGGTAGACTTGATGAGCGGACAGGCTTTGTCCGCGTAATTGGGAACCCACTGTGCGTAGTAAGAGAAGAAGCCTAAGCATCTTCTCAGTGCTTTTACGCTAGTGGGCAGGGGAAGTTCGAGGAGGGGACGCATACGGTCTGGATCAGGGCCAATGACCCCGTTTTCCACCACGTATCCGAGGATAGCTAGGCGGCACGTGCGAAATACACACTTCTCCCTGTTGTAGGTCAGATTCAGACGAGATGCAGTGCGTAGGAATTTAAGAAGGTTGGCATCGTGGTCCTGCTGGTCATGGCCGCAGATGGTGACGTTATACAGGTACGGGAAGGTAGCCCGCAGTCCGTTATGGTCCACCATTCGGTCCATAGCACGCTGGAAGACCGAGACCCCATTCGTGACACCAAAAGGAACCCTTAGAAAATGGTACAAGCGACCATCCGCCTCAAAAGCCGTGTATTGTCGGTCCTCTGGGCAAATGGGGAGCTGGTGGTAAGCAGACTTTAGGTCGATGGTGGAGAACACCCGGTACTGCGCAATCTGGTTGACCATGTCAGATATGCGCAGGAGGGGATACGCATCCAGCTGCGTGTATCTGTTAATGGTCTGACTATAGTCTATGACCATCCGGGGTTTGTTCCCACTCTTGACCACCACGACCTGCGCTCTCCAAGGACTAGCGCTCGGTTGTATGATCCCTTCCTTGAGGAGCCGCTGAACCTCTGATCGAATGAAGATCCGATCCTCAGCGATGTAATGCCTGCTCTTAGTCGCGATGGGCTTGCAGCCTGGCACGAGATTCTGGAATAAAGAGGGTGTGGTAATCTTAAGCGTCGAGAGGCTACAGATGGAGCGCGTTGGGCAATTTAGAGGCTGCGGGTCTCCCACTGAAAGCGGAGGGAGTGGCCCACCGTACTGTAGGGTTACACTCTTCAAGTGGACCATGAAATTTAGTCCTAGGAGTATTGGCGCGCAAAGGTGCGGTAACACCAGGAGCTTGAAGCTCTCGTAAACTATGCCCTGCACCGTCAGATTTACCACGCAACTCCCTAGCACAGTGACAGACTGGGACCTTGACGCCATCGAAATTGTCTGCTTGACAGGCTGAATCCGGAGGCCACACCGCTTCACGGCGTCTGGGTGAATGAAGCTCTCCGTGCTCCCGCTGTCAAACAGACAATAAATCGTGCGTTTGTTTACCTGTATGTCCATCATGGACTTGTCGAGTCTGTGAGGCTTTTCCTGGTCCAGGATGATTGACGCCACCGTTGGTTCGTGGGCGCCACTGCAGGCAGCTGAGATGGATGATGACGACCCCTACTGGTCATTCGCGGTCGGTGCCGACCAAAATGGCTGCCCCCATAGGTCGCACGTGGGCGATGGCGCCAAAACCAGCGGCCCCTGGTGGTCGCGTGTCTCTTGAGACTCCGTCGTCTGGAATGGCGACGTCCTGGCCTCGCACGTGGAAGAAGCCCTTGACGATGCCGACGACGAGGAAACCGGCTCCGGGGAGTCACACGCCGCACTGCTGTTCCTGGATGGAAGTTTGGATTGGCATACTTTCGAATAATGCCCCTTCTTGCCGCAGGCGGAGCACAACACCGCTTTAGCGGGACATCACTGCCGAGGGTGCTTCACTCCCCCACAGAAGTAACACTGCGGGCCGCCTGGAGCTGCTGCCGCCGTCAGGCCCGAGGGTGGGAATGCAATCACGCAGTTTTTCGGTCCCGCTGAATGAAGTGGGGTCTGTGACTGCCCCTGCCACGCTGTCTCCACGTGGTCGTCGGGGTACATCGCCAGACTTTTGGAGGCCGTTTCTAGTGCATCCGCTAGCCCTATGGACTTAGTGAGATCAAGATTACCTTGCTCCAACAGCCGAAGGCGGATGTAAGATGAGCCGATTCCCGCCACAAACGCATCTCGAGCGAGGTCGTTCATGTCCTGGTCTGCCAACACTGCTTTGCAGTTACAGCCCCTGGCTAGCTGTAGGAGCTCGCACGCGTACTGTTCCTCGTTTCGCTGGGCTGCCGCCATCGAGTGGCTAAGAGATATCGAGCATGCATCTCGTTCGGCGGTTTAATGTAGCGCTTCTTAAGAAGCTCGAGGGCCCCTTTGTAGTCGGTGGCCCCACGGATCGCTAAATATACAGCGTCGCTTACCCTCGCGTGGAGGACCCGGAGTCTGTCGGTGGTGACCGCTGCGGAGGCTTCGAGGTAATCCTGAAAGCATTTCAACCAGTGGTCGAAGGTGTTCGAGGCGCCCGCCGCACGTGGGTCCAACGTAAGCCGTTCGGGTTTAAGCATTTGCTCCATGTTCTCTGTGTCGTTTTTTTTTCAACGAAGAGAGTTCAATTGTAGTCAATAAAATTGATGCGCGATATAACTCACGAGGCTAGAGGTACTCGGGGAAATTTATTGACTACAACAATAGAGCTACCACATATAATACATGATCCCAGACTAAAGGGTCCCAGACAGAGCAGTGACCTTTATACCTCTCCCAGGAGGCGGAGCCCGACTGGGATGTACCATAAGAACTATATTACAGGTAGAACAGCCCAACCCTAACCCCAACAGTAACATGTAGAACAGCCCAACCCTAACCCCAACAGTAACATATATACAGACTCATAGTACTGGCCAGACCCTGGCTCAGCACTACCTGGTGGGAACCAACAATGGTTCACCACACTATGATTTATGGATGGTTTGATTGAAGGTGAAGAGAGTTAAAGGAAAATTAGAAGAACTCTAGAATGCTGCTAAATGCATTTGCATTTCAGCCTAGGCTTCTCTTGGCTCTGCTGTAAAATCCATCCTCTGCTATTCCGTAATGGCATGCTGAAGGGGGTGGCGGGGATGCAGGACAGTGGGTGTGGAGAGGAGGAGGGAAGGTCATCAGTAAAGCATCTGAAGATTTATGGGCCGAGGAACTACCCTGAGAAACTCCTGCAGTGATGTCCCAGGACTGAGATGATTTACCTCCAGCAACCACAACCATCTTCCATTCTGCTCGGTATGACTCCAAGCAATGGAGCATTTTCCCCAGTTCCCATTGACTTCAATTTAGGTAGTGCCACCTGATGCCATATTTGGTCAAGTTTGGCCTTGATGTGAAGGACAGTGGCATTCACTTTACCTCTTGAGTTCAGCTTTTTGTCCAAGTTTGGACCAAGGTTGAAATGAGGTCAGGAACTGAGTAACTGGTGGAGCACAAACTAAACATCAGTAGGTAGGTTATTTTTAGTTAAGTGCCACTTTGATAGCAGTGTCGTTGAACCCTTCCATCACTTTGCAGATGGTCGAGAGCGGACTGCGTCAAGGGGTCGCTAATTAGTCAGGATGGATCTGTCTGGCTTTTTGTGGACCCGTAGTCAAATCCTTCATTTCTCCATGTTAAATCTTCTCTCACCCATATCCAGGTAGTGGTGTTCCTATGTGTCTTCTGCCCTTGTCCTTCTGGACAGCAATAATTGTAGGTTTGGAAGGCGCTGATTAAGGAGGTTTGGTAAGTTCCTGCAGTGCATCTTGTAGATGGTGCACACTGCAGCCACTGTGAATCAGTGGTGGAGAAAGGGAATGTTTATGGATGGGGTGTAATCAAATGGGCTGCTTTGTCCTGAATGGCATCAAGCTTCTTGATGGAGAGTAGATTTTATAGGGGAGCAATGAGAAGCCTAGCTTGAAATAAAAATTTATTTACCTGCATCGTAGAGATTTTATAATTTTGCTAAGTCACTTTTCAACCAGTCCATCATGAATAATGTTACCACTAAAGCAATTGCAATTAGAGATACTTTGTTTTTAATTTTCATTTAAAAGGACGGTATTAATATAACTGCAGGTACTTGGTAACTTGGCTTATACTGATCCCTTTTGTTAGGCATGCTGTGTCCTAAGTGCCTAATATATAAGATTAATGTTAAGTGTTGTGAATTCTTGCTTTATGCAATTGCAAAGTTATGCGAGTGGGGATTTTGGTTACTTTGCCTTTTTTTTGCAAAAATATACTTAGAGATTATCTAAAAGAACTCTTCTAAAAATTTCAAAGATGATCATTATAGAAAGTGCAATGATATTCAAATTTTCTGCATTGATTTTGCTGCGCCTATGTTACACATGTTGCACAATTGTGAAACGTGTAATATTTACTGTATATAGTCAATGTGAGTCGTGCAGCCCAAGGGGTTGCATACAATTTCCCACCCCTCAGAGTACTATAGCTGAAAGGCCTAGCTTTCCCCATTGCACCTCTGCGGTGGCTGCCCCAAGCTTTAATGCATCCCTCAGTAAATGATCCTGGACCTTGGAGTGTGCCAGTCTGCAACAGTTGGTTGCGAACAACACTTCGCACTGCAAGACCAGCAAGTTTTGGACAGAACTACTCAGTATCATCTACAACCAAAGCCACTGCACCTCTCGCCAGACCTTTGAACAAAGGCACATTCCACAAGGAAGTGTACAACGGCCTGTTCCGCACCACAGCCAACTTCAGGGGGTGAGATTCTGAGTGCATAGGAAGGATCTGACAGGGAGGAATTTTCTCACTACCAGTCAAACTATGTCTTAGTTCTGGTGATGGGGCATTCTGTCAAATTATTTTGACAGTCTGCTCAGGGAACCATCCGACAGGATCCACTTCTCCTTTTCCCCACAGCCCCCCTAGAATGTTACATGAAGGGCACTGCCTGATGGACATGAGGTCAAAGGTGTTTTTCTACATAAATCTTTCCATGTGGTATGGCACGGTTCTTTTACTTGGAGCATTCTGCAGCAACATGACCATTTCCAGTTCTAGTAATACTGGTAAAGCTCAGGTTTCCCTTCTTATCTGGCTTAAAAGTTAATTCTCTTTCCAGGTACTCAGTTTAATATCACAAACCAAAGGACAGGAGTTGACTCAGATTCACCTAAACAAACCTTCATCTATTTAACATTTTAGGTACCAAACTCAAACTTACAATAGATGCAACACTTCAATTCTTACTTTTCAACTCTTACCTTTAACTCTTTAACTGAAATTCTAACTCTTGAACTGAAAAAAGATACTGCCCAGTTCAGAACAAAGTGGCCAAGTCTGTTCCCGATGTAGATTTGTCCTCGTGGTTAGAACCATAGAACCATAGAAAATTACAGCTCAGAAACAGGCCTTTTGGCCCTTCTTGTCTGTGGCGAACCATTTTTTGCCTCGTCCCACTGACCTGCACTTGGACCATATCCCTCCACACCCCTCTCATCCATGAACCCGTCCAAGTTTTTCTTAAATGTTAAAAGTGACCTCACATTTACCACTTTATCCGGCAGCTCATTCCACACTCCCACCACTCTCTGCGTGAAGAAGCCCCCCCTAATATTCCCTTTAAACTTTTCTCCTTTCACCCTTAACCCATGCCCTCTGGTTTTTTTCTCCCCTAGCCTCAGCGGAAAAAGCCTGCTTGCATTCACTCTATCTATACCCATCAAAATCTTATACACCTCTATCAAATCTCCCCTCAATCTTCTGCGCTCCAGGGAATAAAGTCCCAACCTATTCAATCTCTCTCTGTAACTCAGCTTCTCAAGTCCCGGCAACATCCTTGTGAACCTTCTCTGCACTCTTTCAACCTTATTTACATCCTTCCTGTAACTAGGTGACCAAAACTGTACACAATACTCCAAATTCGGCCTCACCAATGCCTTATATAACCTTACCATAACACACCAACTTTTATACTCGATACTCTGATTTATAAAGGCCAATGTACCAAAGGCACTCTTTACGACCCTATCCACCTGTGACGTCACTTTTAGGGAATTCTGTATCTGTATTCCCAGATTCCTCTGTTCAACTGCACTCTTCAGAGTCCTACCATTTACCCTGTACGTTCTACTTTGGTTTGTCCTTCCAAAGTGCAATATCTCACACTTGTCTGCGTTAAATTCCATTTGCCATTTTTGAGCCCATTTTTCTAGTTGGTCCAAATCCCTCTGCAAGCTTTGAAAACCTTCCTCACTGTCCACGACACCTCCAATCTTTGTACCCATCAGCAAACTTGCTGATCCAATTTACCACATTATCATCCAGATCATTGATATAGATGACAAACAACAATGGACCCAACACCGATCCCTGCGGCACACCACTAGTCACAGGCCTCCAGTCAGAGAAGTAATCCTCCACAACCACTCTCTGGCTTCTTCCATTGAGCCAGTGTCTAATCCAAGTTACTACCTCCCCATGAATACCTAGCGACTGAACCTTCCTAACTAACCTCCCATGAGGGACCTTGTCAAAGGTCTTGCTGAAATCCAGGTAGACAACATCCACCGCCTTCCCTTCATCCACTTTCCTGGTAACCTCCTCAAAAAACTCTAATAGATTGGTCAAACATGACCTACCACGCACAAAGCGTGGTTCTTTTCTAAAGATGTTCCTTCAGGGCACACTTGTGATGGTTGGTCTCAAGTTATCGCTGAATACAAAGGTTGAAACATATCTTTTATCCCCAACCTATCCGAATTTTCTCTGGCATTCAGCCACTGATCTAACCGGAAACCGATCATAATGTTCGATCACAGCCAATGGAGTTACTCGTAAACAACTCCCAAATGTTTTAAGCCAAACTACATGCAAATTGCACAGCCTCACCATCTATGGTAACAATGGCTCCGACATATCTAGCATAGTCCAAATAACTATCCTTATTTGGTCAACACAGGAAGGTGTCAGGTCACAGCTCACAGGACAGGTCATGACTACTGCAGCCTTCTAATCTGCATGTATGTTAATTATAACTTGACCAAAGTTCCCAACATGCTTGACTCTGTTAGAATTGTTCTTACCACATTCTCATTAACAATTATAATATAAACACACTGATGATAATAATAGAAATGCTTCAATATTTCCCCCCCACTCTGCCGCCACACATCGGTTTCTTCTCCCGCTCTGCCTATCCTACTTGTCCCCAATTATTGCATCTATGACATTATACTCAGAAAATGTAATTTCAATTTTAAACACTAATGCTCCAGAGAGGAATGGCTATGTGCGTGAATAAGCCAAGGTGCATCTATGCAAAGCAAGTCAAATGTTGAGGAAGACAGAAATGCATTTCAAACAATGGTTTATGTTGGCTCAAAACAAAAAAAAACATACTTGAAATTGAAGAGTTTTAGGCTATCCATTTTTCCATTTATGAAAAATGAGTGTTTCTGCTAATTGTAGGTCTTCAAGAAAGCTTTTAAAATTCAGGTGTGTTATTTGGATACAAGGTCACGAATGGGTATATTTGAATCTTTTTGCATAAAACTGATGATTGTATACTCCAAAAGATGGTGCAGCACTCAGTACTGCATGGAATGTCAGCATTGACTTTTGTGGTCAGGTTGGGGAGTGGAATTGAACCCACAACCTTCTGAGTCAGAGACAAACTAACGCACTGTCTGTGCTACCAACTGAGTCAGAGCTGAAAAGTACCCCAAAAAAGTTTTTTTTAAAAAGAAGCTTACTTTCAAAAATGTGCTAAAACATCATTTGATTGTACTGGTTCATGACGATATGCAATAACAGGAACCTGAGGAAGCCAACTTCCCAAAACGAGTTCAATTTTTCAAATGGTGATTGAAGTGCGTATTGTGCCCAAGTGGATAGTCCAGGCCTTTGGGTCAGTTCATGAGGATGCAGCATTCCCTGAATTTTATTTCTCTGCAGAGTATGATTTAGCAATCTCTGTATCACTTACGTCATTTTGCAATAGATCAGATAGTACTTTTCAGTAAAAGATCATATTAGTAATTATCTTAAATTAATTACTGTTGCTTCTGTGAGTTTGTTCAAAGGAGATTAGTCGTCCTGACAAACTCACTTTCGTATCCATGTGAAGCAACACAAATCGAAAGCATTTTAGAACATTCCTTTTAAAAAAAAGCTTTGCTTGCAAAAAATATTCTTACATATATTTAAGATGGTTAATTTGGATAGCCAGCATTTTATCTATTACTAATTGCTATATATTGGCCTCAAAGAGTTCAGAGATTTTAACAGTCAAAAAAATAAATAGAGTTTGAAATTCTGCATAAGTTTTTCCAAAAGCTGGTGTTCAACAGGAGTTGGGACGTCTTGTTGAAGTTGTACAAGACATTGGTAAGGCCACACTTGGAATAGTGTGTGTAATTCTGGTCACCCTATTATAGAAAGGAAATCATTAAACTGGAACGAGTACAGAAAAGATTTACTAGGATGCTACCAGGACGTGATGGATTGAGTTATAAGGACAGGCTGAACAGACTGGGACTTTTCTCTCTGGAGCGTAGGAGGCTGAGGGGTGACCTTAGAGAGGTCTATAAAATAATGAGGGGCATAGACAAGGTAGATAGTCAACATCTTTTCCCAAAGGTAGGGGAGTCTAAAACTAGAGGGCATAGGTTTAAGGTGAGAGGGGAAAGATACAAAAGTGTCCAGAGGGCAATTTTTTCACACAGGCAGTGGTGAGTGTCTGGAACAAGCTGCCAGAGGTAGTAATAGAGGCGGGTATAATTTTATCTTTTAAAAAGTATTTAGATAGTTACATGGGTACGATGGATATAGAGGGATATGGGCCAAATGCAGGCAATTGGGATTAGTTTAGGGTTTTTTTTAAAAAAAGGGTGGCATGGACAAGTTGGGCCGAAGGGCCTGTTTCCATGCTGTAAACCTCTATGACTCTATGACTCTATAACCAGAGCAAACAGGTTTGGATGTCACTCCATGCTTGAAGGTCAAACTCATACATATGGGTAGGATTTACCGTGACATTGGCCGGCAATGAGATCTTCCAGTCACGCCATTGTCAACGGTGTTTCCCATAGAATGCACCACGTGCCGTCGCCGGGACCAGAAGATCTCGCTGGCATGAAATGGCCGGAAAGTTCAGGCCATGGTTTGGAGAAAACAAAACTGGTCCCTCATCTGGACCTACTCAAACACACACACCTATAGAAGGGTCATATGGACTCGAAACATAAACTTTCTCTCTCTCTCTCTATAGATGCTGCTAGATTTGCTGAGTTTATCCAGCATTTTCTGTTTTTACTACACTTACATCCATCATTTCTTCATTGAATGGGCATGGACCAGGCATGTGTGGTATCCTGCAACTGAGAACACACCCGCCATGAAAAAGTTTAGAAACTCCTTCCAATCGTAAAGCCTGAATTTTCACAACAGCAGAGAAGGCCCCCTGCTTAATCAAAATGGTGCAGGTAGCCTGAATCCATGGCAGAGATATTCCACCCTTTTGGATATGGTCCTGGGACACATTTGGGAGAGATGTGGTACCTTTTGGAGAGGTCAAATGCCCTTTGAAAAACATGAGAGGTCAAGTGGCCTTTGGGATTGTTAGAAGTAGATATGCATGAATAAAGTCTTTGGAACTGTCAAGGAAATCAAAGCTGTCAAGATGTCAAGGCATTTAAATCTCCTGCACTTGAACTATTTGAAAAACTGTTTGTAGTGTTAAAAAAATGCTGTCTATTTTAGTTCAACTGTTGACATAAACATGAGGTCTATTATTATAGGATCAGTGTTACACGACTGATCTTACGACTTATCACAATAGGGTGATTCTCAGTATACAGTTTGATTGACAGCACCAAGTGCTTATAAAGCTTTTGAAATGGTATAGCAAATATAAATGCTTGTTGCCATATGAGATTAAGTGGCTGAAGGAAGTGAATTGGACTGAATGGATTTTTTTCAATGAGAGCTCTTTAGAAGAATAGTGAATTTATTAATATAACTCTGGAGTTGTATTTTATTTCCTTGTTGCTTGGGTCCCGAGGTCTGGATACTAGATGAGTTGGTTTGAAGGCGGTAAAGGCAAAGGATGCTATATGGGTGGAGGGAGGAAGGGGGGGGGGGTGCATGGGTTCACATTATATTGGCATATGAACTATAATGAGTCATGGGGGAAGGTGAGTGGGCACAGGATGACATGGAGGGTATGAGGTGGCATGGATAGGGCCTGGGGAGTGAGTGGAGGGTGAAAGGGTGTGAGGGATGAGTACTCGAGAGCTGTTTTTTGTTTAATATTTATTTCACAGTTGGGACAAAGTGCCAGAGCACCAATGCCAGCCTTTCCCCCAGTCCTCTTCTACACCCAGCAGCTCCTATGCTGCAACCAGACTGTTTCCGGAGTTGGCGGCCATGACTCCCATTTCATCAACCCTCCCTTGACTAGTGTCCCCCCTCATCCTAACTCTCAGAATGAAAATCGGAATATCCGGTATAGATTTTCAGGAGTCAGATTTGCAGAACCAGGGATTCTCCCAAACTGAGAGAAAAAAAAATCAGGTCTAAACACCTGTAGCAAATTAAATGGATAGTGTGTCTACACTGACCTTACCCTGTTCATTAATGAGTTTTTTCTTTAACAATCCAAGTGCATTCCTTCTGTTTTATGATCGTGTTGCATTTTGTTTGGTCTGTCTGCTTGTGGTCTGTTTTGGTCTCAGTTCATCTGGGTTCATTTGATTTGTTCTCAGTGAAAAGCCTGTCACATTTAATAACATGGCAGGAAGAAGCTGGGTAGCTGGAGAGGTTTCTGTAGGAAGTCCAGGAAAGGGGCCAGTTGTATTGTACAATTTTCATTTGCTCCATTGACCACCATTGCTTCCTTCAGCACAAGAGTGAACAAGATAACCTGCTGACATGTTTTATCTGTTATCTGCTGCTTATTGCACATCTATGCCTACATTATCCTGACAGAGTCCACCTCCACATATGCTACATATTTAAGCACTGTCATCTTCTCCATTGCTGATTTATCAATTCTGGGAGCAGGCAGCACGCAACAGAAGGAATCGATCTGATCTTGGAGGGCATTAAGCTTCAATTTCAACCTCATGGACAACACTAAAGGTGTTTACCAAAACATTTATAGAAAGAGTATGGCTAAGAGTAATGTGCATCCCTTAATGATATATACAGGTGATCGCATAATTGCAATTCAGGAAATGGCAGGCATAATAAGTAGTGACTTTGCAGCGCTCTTCACAATAGAGGATGATGATAAAGCATAAAGAAGAATTCAAATAAATCAGAAAGACAAACTAACTAGATTCAATATAATTTTTAAAACAAAACAATATACATATAGGATGGCTTTCCAGGGTGGCACGGTGGCTAACACTGCTGCCCCACAGCACCAGGGACCCGAGTTCGATTCCTGGCTTGGGTCACTGTCTGTGTGGAGTTTGCACATTCTCCCTGTGTCTGCATGGGTTTCCACTGGGTGCTCCGGTTTCCTCCCACAGTCCAAAGATGTGCAGGTTAGGTGAATTGGCCATGCTAAATTCTCCCTCAGTGTACCCGAATAGGTGCCGGAGTGTGACAACTAGGGGATTTTCACAGTAACTTCATTTCAGTGTGAATGTAAGCCTACTTGTGACTAATAAATTTACTTTAATTTAGAACAGTATGTTGAGGAACTGAATAGGGGATGGACATTTTTAGACCTTGTACTATGCAATGAGAAAAGGGCTAATTAATAATCAGGTTGTAAAGGAGCCATTAGCGAAGAGTGACCACAATAGATGTGATATAGTTCAATCTGAAATTAGAGTCTCAAATCTAAACAAAGAAATCTACGAAGGTATGAGGAGCAGGTTGGCTATGGTAGATAAGGAAACAACGTTAAAAGGCATGACAGTAGACAGGCAATGGCTAGCACTTATAAAGAATTAATACATGGTTTACAACCAACTTACATTCCTCTGGAGCACAAAAATCAAACAGAAAAAGTGATCCAACCATGGCTAACAAGTTAAAGATTGTATTAGATCAAAGGAAGAAGCTTAAAAAGTTGCCAAAAAAAGAGCAGCAGCCTGAGGATTGGGAGCATTTTAGAATTTGGCAAAGAAGGATGAAGAAGCTGGAACGAGAACGTAAAATATTTTCAGTTATGATACAGAATGTTGGAAATTCCCACTGGTGGGGCTGCTTACTTTGGAGGAGAAGCAAAATTCCAGTGTGTTGGCCTTTTAAAGAGCACTCCTGATGTAGCTCTGTCGGACACTTAACCCACCTTTAAGCCACTGTGAAAGTCAGGACAACAAGATTCCAAACTAATGTCCCACTGTCGGGAAACTGATTTTTGGCCTCCCACCTGAACTTGCACCCCACCTGCCATGATTCCTGCAACTGGTGAGAGCAGAAAATTCTACTTTTTGTGCCTGTCTTCATGGAAGAAGATACAAAAAATCTTCCTGAAATACTGTAGATCCAAGGAACTAGTGAGAATAAGGAACTGAAAGAAATTAGTATGCATAAAAGAAAGTACTGGAGAAATTACTGGACCTGGTGATTTACACTGTAGAGATAGTGGATACATTGGTGGCCATCTTCCAAAATTCTGGAATAGTTTCTGGAGATTGGAAGCTAGCTAATGTAACCCCATTACGTAAGAAAGGAGGGGGAGAGATAGCAGGGACAAAGGACCAGTTAGGTTTGATAGTTAGTAGGGAAACACTGCAGAAGTTCCTCAGGGTAGTGTTCTAGGCCCAACCATTTTCAATTCTTTATCCTTCCCCTTCCATTATAAGGTCAGAGTGGGGATATTCTCTGATGAATACCTAATGTTCAACACCAGTCTTGACTCCTCATATACTGAAGCAGTTCATGTACGACTGTAGCACAACCTGAACAATATCAAGGCTTGAGCTGACATTTGGCAATTCAAACCACACAAGTGTCAGGCAATGACCATCTCCAACAGAATCTAATCATCACCCCTTGACATTCAATTGCATTACCGTCACTGAATTCCCAACTATCAACATTCTGGTGGGTTACCATTGACCAGAAACTGAACTGGACTAGCCATATAAATACTGTAGCTACAAGAGTAGATCAGAAGCTAGGAATGCTGCAGTGAATAACTCACCCCCTGACACCCAAGACCTGTTCCACCAATTACAGGGCACAAGTCAGGAGTGTGATGGAATACTCTCCACTTGTTGGATGAGTGCAGCTCCCACAACAATCATGAAGCTCAATACCATCAAGGACAAGGTAGCTCACTTGATTGCTAGCCCTTCCACAAACATTCACTCCCTCCAGCACTGACAAACAAAGGCAGCGGGGTGTATCATCTACAAGATGCATTGCAGGAACTCACTAAGGCTCTTTAGGCAGTATCTTCCAAACCCACAACTGCTACTATCTAGAGGACAGGGGCAGCAGATGCATGGGAACACCACCACCTGGGTGTTCCCCTCCAAGCCACCCATCATCCTGACTTGGAAATATATTGCCATTCCTTCGCAGTCGCTGGGTCAAAATCCTGAAACTCCCTCATTGACAGCACTATGGATGTACCTACACCACATAAACTGCAGGGAATCAAGGCGGCAGCTCACCACCATCTTCTCAAAGACAACTAGAGAAGGCCAATAAATGCTGGCCTAGCCAGTGATGCCCATGTTCCGTAAATGAATTTTTTTTAAAAAGAAAATGTTAGATTCTATTATGAAGAGTGTGATAACTGGACACTGAGAAAATCATGGCAGGATTGGGAAGGGTCAGCATGGATTTATGAAAGGAAAATCATGTTTAAAAAATGTGGCAGAGCTGTCAGCAGAATAGATTAAGGGAACCAGTGGTAAGGTCCCAAACAAGACTGATGGGCAGAATGGCCTCCTTCTGCACTGCAGGGCCTCTATGATTCTAAGAGGCTATTAAGCAATATGAGAGCAATGGGATTGGGAGCAATATAGGACATAGATTAAGAATTGATTAATGGAAAATAAAAAGATAGTATGAATAAACAGGTTGTCAGGTTAGCTGGCTGTGACTTGTGGGGTACTTCAAAGATCAGAGTCTGGACCCCAGGAATTCACAATCTATATGAATAATATGAACGTGAGAACCAAATGTAGCATTTCCAAGCTTGCTGATGATGCAAATCTAGGTGGGAAAGTTTTGAGGATGCAGAGAGACTTTAAGGGCATATAGACAGGTTAAGTGAGTGAGCAAGAACATGGCTGATGGAATATACTGTGGAAAAATGTGAAGCTTTCCATTTTGGTAAGAAAAACAGAAATACAGAGTATTTCTTAAATGGTGAGAGGTTGGTAATGACTTGGGTGTGTGTTCTTGTTCATAAGTCACTGAAAACTAACATGCCAGTACAGCAAGCAATTAGTAAGGTTAATAGATTGTTGGCATTTATTGCAAGAGGATTTGAGCAAAAGAGTAAATAAGTCTTGTTGCAATTGTATAGAGCCTTGTTGAGATGACACCTGGAGTTTTTAGAACAGTTGGGGTCTCCTTATCCAAGGAAGAATATACTTGCCATACGGAGAGTGCAACAACAGTTCACCAGAGCAACTCCTGGGATGGTGAGAATGTCCTATGAGGAAAGATTGAGTAGATTTTCTCGATTTTAGAAGAATGAGAGGTGAAGTATACAAAATTCTTATAGGGCTCGTCAGGGTAGATGTGGGAAGGATGTTTCCCCTTGTTGGAAACCAGAGATGTGGAGATGCTGGCGTTGGACTGGGATAAACACAATAAGAAGTTTAACAACACCAGGTTAAAGTCCAACAGGTTTATTTGGTAGCAAAAGGCACAAGTTTTTGGAGCCTTAAGCTCCTTCTTCAGGTGAGTGGGAATTCTGTTCACAAACAGGGCATATAAAGACACAAGCTCAATTTACAGAATTGAGGGTTCCATTGCCCGATACAATGGGATGGCCGGGTGTGTTTGCCTTGTGTATCTTTGGGAGGCAGTAGAGATCTCCAATGCGGCGAGTACGTGGGATGAGAGCACAGAGGGTGCTCTGAAGGTCCGGATCAAAGGTCTTGATCAGAGTGTTGAGTTGACGGGTGTGTTCTTTGGTCGGATCTGCGGGTAAATGTCTGTAGTGTTCCTCGTTGTTTAGTTGTCGGTACACTTCTTTGCAGTAATCCGTTCTGTTCAGTATGACGATGGCCCCTCCTTTGTCTGCTGGTTTGATGACAATGTTGCGATTGGTCTTGAGAGCGCGGATGGCATTGCGTTGTGCTTGCGTGATGTTCGGGGCTGTCTTGTGAGTGCGGCTGATGAATTTGGTGTTGACGCACCTCCTGATGGCTTGGGCATACATGTCAAGTCGAGGGCAGCGGCCTTCCAGAGGAGTCCAATTCGACTCTTTCCTCTCCGGATGCACTGCGGATCTCTCTGTCAGCTGTTCCGGTTCATTGGCTGTCTCATTGTGTTCGCTGTTGGCCTCTTGGGGTTTGTGGAAGAACTCCCATGGGGAGTACTTCAGCGGTCACGGGCATTCGACCTCTGATATTCGGGTAAGCGTTCTCCAAGGCGGCCTTCACGACACACGACAGCGCAGAGTAGCTGAGCAGAAACTGATAGCCAAGTTCCGCACACATGAGGCCGGCCTCAACTGGGATATTGGGTTCATGTCACACTATCTGTAATCCCCACAGCTTGCCTGGACTTGCAGAGTCTCACTGGCTGTCCTGTCTGGAGACAATACACATCTCTTTAACCTGTCTTAATGCTCTCTCCACTCACATTGTTTGTACCTTTAAGACTTAATTAGCTGTAAGTATTCGCATTCCAACCATTATTCTGTAATTTGAGTTTGTGTCTTTATATGCCCTGTTTGTGAACAGAATTCCCACTCACCTGAAGAAGGAGCTTAAGGCTCCGAAAGCTTGTGCCTTTTGCTACCAAATAAACCTGTTGGACTTTAACCTGGTGTTGTTAAACTTCTTACTGTGGAGACCAGAGAATCAGGGGACACAGGCTTAGAATAATTTAGGACCTGGATGAGGAGGAGTTTCCTGACTCAGAAGGTGGGGAATCCCTACCCAAGAGGGTTGTGGGGCTCAGTTATTGAGTATGTTCAAGACAAAGATAGATAGATATGTAAGGCATCAAGGAATATGGGGACAGCATAGCAAAATGGCATTTAGATGGAGGATCAGCTGTGACCTAGTCAAATGGTGGAGAAGGCTTCAGGGGCTAAATGGCCTACTCCTTTTCCTATTTCTCATGTTCCTATGTAAACCAACAAGGAACAAGATTTAATAGAAGCAAATTTCTAGTGTCCAATCTTCCATTCCTAGATATTAAAAGGTCAGGAAATAGTTGAAGCCTCAGTTATTATCTTCCAGAATTCATTTGATACAGGCAGTTGAATTTTATGATTGGTTGGGGGGGGGGGCGGGGGGAGGTGATATTGCTCGTCTCCCACCAGGAAAAAAAGTCAGCAAAGAGACGACCAACTTTTTAAAAAACTGTTCTAAAGCGATAATATGCTGGGGATGGCCTGAACAGGGTAACTGTGGGAAAGGAAGTCCCGATTGCGATCAGACTCATGCTCAGGAAGGGCGCGATCCTGATTTGCAGCGTTTAAATGCAATGCCATTTTCACTGAAGTGCTCAAACGATCCCCGCAGTTCTTGAATCAGAAGCTTCATGCCTCAGGCATGACGTTTTTCAGTGGGATGAAAAGAAACATCTTCAAAGTGCCTAAAGACTGCGATCTGTATTGTGCTGGTGCGGTCGATGGAAATCGCGCCAATTTTCTCGATGGAAATAACACTATATAAGGGAGTGTCTAAGGATGTTATTGATGTGGGCTTCTAGCAGGCAATCAACACGGTTCCATATAAGGCTTTATTAACAAGTGTGTGGAATTTGAGGCAAGCTATTGCATTTTGTTGGGAATTGGTTAGGAGGAGGAGACTATAAAACTTTCATATTGTTAAATTATTTCAATATGATTTAGGAACAATGCTATGTCCATACATATAGAATGCCACATCACTCACTACTGTACCATAGTCTGTGTACCAAGCTAACAATGCATCATTCTGCAATACATGATATGACCTGAGAAATACATTTGATATCAGCTACTATTTGTGTAAAATAGTGTGACTATTTCAAGCTTCTAGCAACCATAGGACATAACAGAAGTAGAAAGTATGGATATTGGTTTTGTACTCAAATTGGTAGGATGTGATCCGTGATGCCGACCCCCCCCCCCCCCCCCCCCATCGGAATATGTACCGAGGCTTTAGTTTTTCATTATATTTCTAAATGACTTGAATGAAGGAACATAGATGTATGCACAGCGGTTGGCACTGCTGCCTCACAGCACCAGGGACCCAGATTCAATTCAAGTCTTGGGTGACTGGCTGTGTGGAAGTTGCACATTCTCCCTGTGACTGCGTGGGTTTCCTCCAGGTGCTCCGGTTTCCTCCCAGGATGTGCAGGTTAGGTTGATTAGCTATGATCAGTTATTCCTTAGTGTCCAAAGATGTGTGGTTAGGTGGATTAGCCATGGTAGATGCGTGGGATGCAGGGATAGAGTGCAGGGGGAGGACCTGGGTGTGGTGTTCTTTTGGAGAGTCAGTGCAGACACGATGAACTGAATGGCCTCCTGTACTGTTGCGATTCTATGGTATTTAGTTAGGTTTCACCGTATAGTGTAGCTGAAAGTAGAAAGATATAAAGGAATGTTGATAGATGATGTGACTGGGCGAAACAGCTGCAGAAGGAGTTTAATGTGGGGAAATTGTGAGCTCATCCACTTTGGAGCTGAAAAAAATATATATATATATTTTCTATATATGCAAGAAGCTAGGAACTGTGAATAGCCAGAGAGATCTGGGGTCCTTATACAAGAATTCACTAAAAGCTAGTTGATAGCAAAAAAACATTGAAACGGCTAATGGAACATCAAGAAGGCTGGATTGCTAAAGGGATAGAAATTATTTACAAGTGGCCAGAAACACTGCTTAGACTGCATCTAGAGGAATGCATTCAGTGCTGGATACTGCATCTCAGGAAGGATACAGTGGTCCCAGAGGTATGCATCACAGAGATATCAGGACTAAAATAATTAAATTATGAGGACTGATTGCATAGACAAGGTGTGTATTTCCTTGAACATAGAAAACTAAGCAGTGATCTAACCTAGAAGTTAAGATGATGCAAGGCGTTTTTTCGAGAGTCAGAACGAGGGGGCATAACATTAAGTTTAGCGTTATGCCATTCATAGGTGATTTCAGAAGTAACTACTTCACATGAAGGATAATGGAAATCTGGGACTCTCTCTTCCAAAAAGGCAAGAGCAAATTGAAAATTTAAAAGCTGAGATTGATTAATAAACTAGCCTAACAGGCTAAGGAACCAAGGGAGATCAACGCATTTAATCGGCCACAATCTGGTTAAATGGCAAAACATGCTCGAATGGCCTAACCCCTTTCCCATAATCTTATATTCTCCCTTTGTTCATTTAAGAAATGTGCCTGGAGGTTGAGATCCAGCTGATGCATATTAAGGCTGAGGATAGGGAAGCAAGACATCAAGATGCAAAGCGTTTGCACTATCGAGCAGAAACTCCCTGCGATCAATTCCAAAAAAGATTAGGCAACTTGTAAATTTAATTCAAAAGATGTGGTTTTATGCTGTTACAGCAATTCGACACAAACAAGATGTTGTTTAAATTCTAATGTCATTTTCTCAAGTGTATAATAAATGTTTGCTTTCCAAGTAAAACCAAAGTTTATATCTGTGGCTTCTTTAGAGAAAAAACAATCCATTAAGTTAAATTTAAAATTAAACCTTGTGGAGACAAAAATCTCTCCAAATTAAAGTATGAAATCACCTTGCACCTTTTTGCAACAACATTGAGATACATGTGGCAGGAGTTTATGACCTTGCTCGTCTCAAAACCATAAAATCCCGCCCAAGGTCAATGGAACTTTCCATTGTCCGCCCCTCGCCCACTCCATGGCAGTGGGGCAGTAAAACTCCGGTCATGAAGTTGTGATATATATAAATGATTTGGAAGAAGGTGTAACTGGTGTAATCAGCAAGTTTGCGGATGACACGAAGATGGCTGGACTTGCGGATAGCGAAGAGCATTGTCGGGCAATACAGCAGGATATAGATAGGCTGGAAAATTGGGCGGAGAGGTGGCAGATGGAGTTTAATCCGGATAAATGCGAAGTGATGCATTTTGGAAGAAATAATGTAGGGAGGAGTTATACAATAAATGGCAGAGTCATCAGGAGTATAGAAACACAGAGGGACCTAGGTGTGCAAGTCCACAAATCCTTGAAGGTGGTAACACAGGTGGAGAAGGTGGTGAAGAAGGCATATGGTATGCTTGCCTTTATAGGACGGGGTATAGAGTATAAAAGCTGGAGTCTGATGATGCAGCTGTATAGAACGCTGGTTAGGCCACATTTGGAGTACTGCGTCCAGTTCTGGTCGCCGCACTACCAGAAGGACGTGGAGGCGTTAGAGAGAGTGCAGAGAAGGTTTACCAGGATGCTGCCTGGTATGGAGGGTCTTAGCTATGAGGAGAGATTGGGTAAACTGGGGTTGTTCTCCCTGGAAAGACGGAGAATGAGGGGAGATCTAATAGAGGTGTACAAGATTATGAAGGGGATAGACAGGGTGAACGGTGGGATGTACTGTACTGTTCTTTGTTCTTTGTTCTTTATGAAGTCTAGAGCACATCAACAGGCCATTCAGACCCACAATACTGAAACAAGTAATAAGGGAGGGTAATAAGGCATATCGGAGTTCAGTACAACTATTATGGGCTGATTGAAGGGGCAAGATTGTTGTGTTGTGCATGAGGAGAGTGGCAGAGGGGAGAGTGGGAACTCAACATGGAATGACAATTTGCTTTAAATATAACAGGACATCTTCCTGCAGAGAAGCCTATGGTCTTCAAAGTTTCAAGCTGTATTTTTCATGAACTCACTCTCAAAGTAAATGCCACCGCAAACTACACATTGGAGAAACAAATGTATCATTAGTCACAATTACTCCTTGTGCCATCTTCAAACAGCAGACAAGAATCAGCAGCAAAGGGATATTCACAAGCCCTGATGAGCATTTCCCTAGAGCCTAAAGTATGTCTGCCTGAGGTTTAAGACTGACAGGCATATTGGCCAGCCACAAGTGTCACAGATATGCATTTCTTGATGTTGTACATGTGCAATTAAAAACTACTCACTGTGGTGGGATTGTGAGATAATTTATGCAACTGAAGGTCCAGTTCATTGGGGTCCGACGTTAGGGATGTTAAAATGATGCAGGACATTGAAGCAAATTGAAACCATGAAACATGGGGAAGGATTAATGCAATATGTACTTACAAAAGTGAAAAGTCAACACCATGAACCCTCCCCTTTAAAGAGCTTAAATGAGATGGTGAGTTTCAAATGGTCTGCAGACATTCAGAACATATGCACATCTGTTGGCGGTATAACATCCATGTGGGCTCTAACCCTGACAATGCCTGACGTCATTATGAGAGTGTGCTTTTGCATTGAGTAGAAGATTCACTTGCCCTGCAGGAGTGGAGCAGATCATACGTCCATTTCCAGGACTGCAGAGAATTCCTTTTCTAGCCCCACAGGCACTAAGCTCCCTGGCAACCTACTTCTAGGCCGACACAGTCAGGTGGGGAGTGATGCGCGATATAACTCACGAGGTTAGAGATGCTTGAGGAAATAAAGGCTTTTATTTACTATTACAATGGAGCTACCATATATAGTACACGATCCCAGACTGAGGGGTCCCAGACAGAGCAGTGACCTTTATACCTCTCCCAGGAGGCGGAGCCCGACTGGGATGTACCATAATAACTATAATACAGGTAGAACAGCCCAACCCTAATCCCAACAGTAACAAGTAGAACAACCCAACCCTAACCCCAACAGCAACATATATACAGACTCATAGTACTGGCCAGACCCTGGCTCAGTACTACCTGGTGGGAACCAACAATGGTTCACCACAGAGAGAACCTGCTATTCCCATCTCTAAGAGAGAGGACATCCCACCTTTCCTGGATAGGCTGAAGAAGAATCCCCAGGGAGGCTTTGCTGAACCAGGGGACAAAGGATTTCCTTCGTTTGGATGGCATAGTTTTGTCACCACAACTTCTGAGGTGCAGTGAGTGAATGTCTGTCCAGGTGTAATTTGGCACCATGAGGTAACATTAGGGTGGGCAACTTACTGCCTGCCACACCACAAGATTCACTTAGCTCCTCGCTGATGCAGCTGAAAAACGTAAGATTGTGCATGTTCAGCCATCCCACCACACAGCGGGAGTCACACCCACTTTTCTGCCAACCACCAGACTTAGTGTCCACCCAAAGTTTTGGATAGTCAATTAGCAACCACCTTGGTAGCAAGGTGGCTGACAGCAATGTAAAGTGTGTAGCTACCCTCAAATATCTAGGCCAGATGACAGGCGGGAGAGGGGTTATATCATGAACAGGAAGTTGGTCACAGCCATCAATTTAAAGGATCCCCAACCCTCTCAAACTCTCTTTTTTCTTATAGAATAAAGTTTAATAACATACAAACACAGCTTCACAAGAATCAGCTGCTACATACAGCCACGATCCCACTTGGCAGGACTTCTATCTGCCCTTGTGCCACCTCCTCATACCTGCTGTAACTCTCTCCCAAACGTTTGCACTTGAGTGTAAAAAGCCAAGCTTTTGTGTCTGTCTTCATAGTAGAAGACGGAAGTTACACACCAGTAACAGAATGTGCTTTTTTTCCTGTTCCACAGTCAGACTATACTTCCCCTGTCATAAGTGTTGCCTGATGTTGAATAGAATCAGGTAGGCCAGGTTTCTATTCTCCCATACTGCTATCAATACAACTTTAACAGATGCCTCCCAGCTCCCCCCACATTTTAGCCCAGTCAAATTTCTAAGCCATGCACTCGCAGTTTAAGCTTTTAGGCGAGATTGAGACATTCAAGCTAAAACCAAATATTGACTGAATTAATTAACAAGGTCCTTGTGAAATATGTCATTTTTTATTTTGTTAATTTCAACAATTGAAACTTTTTACTGTAGGTGAAAATATTTTCAGAAAGTGTTCAGAGTGATTTGTGTGGAAAAGATCATATAGAATTACATGGTCTCCGATTTGTAGAATCATGGGGGGAGTTTTCATGCCCTGCCAGCCGTGGGAATCGTAGTGACCGCGGGGGTGGGCGGGGGGGGGGGGGGGTGTGGTGGGGGAGGTGGGTGGACCATGTAAAAGGCCGTTGACCTCAGGTGGGATTTTCCGGTTTTGAGGCAAACGTGGCCTGGAAGTCCCACCCTCAGAGAAGCAATTTAACATAAAGGCTGGAATTTTACCAGCATGTCTGCTCAGAGAACAGCATTCCCCATTGGCCTTGTGCGGGATCATATGAACCTCAGGTGGAAGTGCCAGTAAAATTCCGCCCAGTGCTACAACCTCAGCTAATACTGGACAATTCAGATCTGAGAGTGAAATCCGATTTGTTTGTAGAAATCATGAAATTACTCTGCTGATAAATTGACAGAAAGAAAATATTTATTAAGCAAGAAAAATGAATTATATTACAACAGACAAAAAAGGTTGGAACAATCTAAATACAGACACAAGAAAATGCTTCAAATTCATACCATACCTTTACCCCAGCAATATATTTACAGACACATAAGCCAGTGAAGTTTTCAACTAGCTTGACACAAAGGTTTCGAGCTTGGGATTGGCACAGCTACAAACAGTTTTCTTCTGGTGAAATTCAACATCATCCCTCAATGTTAAACTCAGAAGTGGAAATTTGTGCATGTATCTGACCACCATTAAATTCAGCATGGCCTTTTTTACAAACAGATCTCATTTCAGAATGAATCCATCAGAATCCATCATGAAGTATGTCTGCTCAAATGGAGTTTGTTTTGCTCATCATTACCTTGGCTACAAGTGGTCAATCTAATGGCTTTTAGATAGATCGCTACCACCAAAGATCTATTTTTCTTCATACTTTGTTCGGCTCCGCAGAACTAAATGGAAGGATTTGAAAACAATGAAGAGATTTTTAAAAATTTAGTCATTGTTAGGCCAATAGGCATGTGAGCGAGCAAAAGGTTGATAGGTAAATGGGACTTGTTGCAGTTAGGATATTGTTGGCAGAGTTTAGACAAGCTCAAATCTATAGAGGATACAAGATGAGAGGCTGGCCAGAAGTACAAAATACTTCCTTTCCCCTCTGTTGGAGAACGGCATGGTAACAAAGCAACATTTTTCCCTGCACATCCAAGTGTAACGTCTGGAGCAGATGGTGCTGAGCTTTATATTTTCTTTATGGCTTTGAGAACAGTTGAATCATCTGATGTGTAATGACTTATGAACATGTGAATCTTATTTAATTTTTTTTTCTTTTCCTTTTGAAGAGTTCTGCACAAGACATTGAACAAAATATGTTTCCTCATAAAACTTTTTGCAGTGCTGATATCAGTGAAGAATGGACATTGCAGATGTCCATTTTTTGCAAAGAACAACAAAGCATTTTTCATTGAAAATTTAAAAATGGTCAAGATTTTTCTTAAATGGCATTTGTCGAGGGAAAGAAAATGGATGAAAAGGAAACATGTTAGTTATCATTTTATTTTAAAAAGCCATACTTTGGTTGAACTGGTGGTATGGCCCAGATAATAACATGAAGGCAGCTTCCAGCCAGTGGGTGGAATTCTATAGGAAAGCCACGTCAACTGAGCAGATTGGGATCTGCAATCTCAACTCAATTGTACCAATTAATTTTTACTTCTGGGTTTCGCATCTCCAATCCGCACAACCACATTTTCTTTTATTCATTCATGGACATGGGGCTTGAAGTGACCAATATCTGAGGAATCGCGAATGGTACTGAACTTTATGCAATTATCAGCAAACATCCCCACTTCTGGCCTTAAAGTTTAAAAGTTTATTTATTGGTTACAAGCAAGACTTACATCGACACTGCAATGAAGTTACTGTGAAATTATGATGGAAGAAAGAACATTGATGAAGCAGCTGAAGATGGTTGGGCCTAAAGTTAAAGTTAATTTATTAGTCACAAATAGGCTTACACTGTAATGAAGTTACTGTGAAAATCTCCGAGTCGCCACACTCCGGCGCTTGTTCGGGTACACTGAGGGAGAATTTAGCATGGCCAATGCACCTAACCAGCATGTCTTTCAGACACTGCACTGCACTGCACTATTTGTGACTAATAAATTAACTTTAACTTTAGGCCCAACCATCTTCAGCTGCTTCATCAATGTTCTTTCTTCCATCATAATTTCACAGTAACTTCATTGAGGTGTTAATGTCTTACTTGTAACTAATAAATAAACTTTTAAACTTTAAGGCCAGAAGTGGGAATGTTTGCTGATGATTGCATAAAGCTCAGTACCATTCGCCATTCCTCAGATACTGTCGCTTCAAGCCCCATGTCCATGAATGAATAAAAGAAAATGTGGTTGCGCGGATTGGAGATGCGAAACCCAGAAGTAAAAATTCTTGCAGTCACGCCCTGGAATAGAGGTGATTAACCTCCAACCACCACAACCACCTTCCATTGACACCAGTTTTGCAAGGACTCCTTGATGCCTTGGCCAAATGCTGCCTTGATATCAACGGAAGTCACTCTCACCTCACCTCTGGCATTCAGCACTTTTGTCCATGTTTGAACCAAAGCTGCAATGAGGTCAGGAACTGAGTGACCCTGCCAGAACACAAACTGAGCATCCGTAAGTTGGTTATTGCTAAGTGTCACATGATAGAGCTGTTGATGACTTCTTCCATCACTTTACTCTGAGCAAAAGTAGACTGATGGGGCAGTAATTAATCAGGTTGGATTTGTTCTGCTTTCGATGCGCAGGACACACCTGGGCAATTTTCCACATTGCCAGATAAATGCCAGTGTTCCGTACAGGAACAAGTTGGTTAAGGACACAGTACTATTGACGGAATATTGTCAAGGTCCATTGACCTTGCAGTATCCAGTGCCTTCAGCTGTTTCTTGATATCATGTGGAGTGAATCAAATTGGTAAAAGACTGCTATGTCTGAGGATCTCTGGAGGAGGCCTAGATGGATCATCTGCTTGGCACTTCTGGCTGAAGGCTAATGCAAATGCTTCAGCTTCATGATTTGTACTGATGTGCTGGGCTCTTCCATCACTGAGAATGGGGATATTTGTGGAGCCTCCTCCTCCAGTGAGTTATTTAATTATCCACCACATTCACAGTTGGATGTTACAGGACTGCAGAGCGTAGATCTGATCCTTTGGTTGTGAAACTGCTTAGCTCTCTATTACTTGCTGTTTGGCATGCAAGGAATCCTGTGTTGTAGCTTCACCAGGTTGACACTTCGCTTTTAGGTATGCCTGGTGTTGCTCCTGGCATGCCCTCTTGCACTCTTCATTGAACCAGGCTTGGTGGTAATGTTAGAGTGGGGGAATTTTGCTGGTCCATGAGGCTACAGATTGTGACCGAGTACAATTCAGCTGCTGCTGATGGCCCACAGTGCCTCATGGATGTCCAGTTTTGAGTTGCGAGATCTGTTTAAAGTCAATCCCATTTGGCATGGTGATAGTGCTATAAAACATTGAGTATCCTCAAAAATGAAGACAGATGTTTGTCTCCACATGAACTGTGTGGTGGTCACTCTTACTGATACTGTCACAGACAGACGCATCTGTGGCAGGCAAGTTGGTGAAGGTGAGGTCAAGTATAATTTTCCCTCACCATCTTCCGCAGTCCCCGACTAGCAGCTATGTCCTTTAAGACGTGGCTGATTTAGTTTGAAGTGGTACTACGGAGCCATTGAAGTCCCCCAACCCAAGCACATTTTGCACCTTTGCCACCTTCAGTGCTTCCTTCAAGTGGTGTTCAACGTGGAGAAGTACTGATTCTTCAGGTGAAGAGGGATGGGACATGATATAGGCAGGAGATTTTCTTGCCCATGTCTGACCTGATGCCATGAGACTTCATTGGGTTCAGATTCGATGTTGAGGATTCCCAGAACAACTTCCTTCCAACTGTATACTACTATGCCACCAACTCTACTGGATGTGTCCTGCCAGGACTGTTAAAGAGAAAAATATAGCTATTCGGCTATAGTGTACTTCACCCTCTTATTTTCGAGTAAACCAGCCGAGAGTTTCAGATAATGCCTTCTTATGAACTATAGTACAGGCTGACCCCAGTGCCCCAAATCGTGGTACACCAGGGAGAGCCTTGATCCAGGAATTAAACAGTAATTTATAGTTGAGATCCAGTAACAAGAAATTAGCATACCAAAGATTTACATTCGCACAGATGTTATATCGATATCCACTCACAACTATCAGTTAGGTTTACATCATGCATACATAAGGATATAGTTATCCAATTACAACTTATGCATGTCCACCTAATTATAATATCACCAAGCACGCACTTCTTTCCACACAATTATGAAGTGCTCTTTCTAACCAGTGGCTACATCAACTCCACTGTCCCTTGTTAGAATGTACACTAAAAGCTGTAGCTGCACATAATTCAAATGGAGGTCTTGTGTGCAGTTTAATGGTCTTTGACACTTGACTGGGTCTACTTTAATCAAGACCTGTGGTTTTTCTCATAGCTTTCCTTGCATCACTGAATCTAGCAGCTTGTGTGATTTTTAAACTTGTGTGATTATTAACCTTTTCAAGGACATACCCAAGAATAGTGATGGTGGTTGGTGTCTGGGACATTATCTGTAACGGTACGATCCAGTGAGTACGACTAAATCAGGCTGTTTATTGATTAGTCTGTGAGACAGCACTCCCAGTTTTGGCACAAACCCATTTTGTAAGAATGAATCTGAAGGGGTGACAAAGCTGGGCTTGCCATTGTTTCTGGTGTCTAGGTCGATGCTGGCAGGTCTGTCAAGTTTCATTCCTTTTGTAGCGATTGAGTACAACTGAGTGGCTTGCTAGGCCATTTCAGAGGGCATGTGAGAGTCAACCACATTGCTGTGGATCTGGAGTCAGACCAGGCAAGGACGGCAGATTTCCTTCCCTAAAGGACATTAATGAACCAGGCGAGTTTTCATGACAATCAACGATGGTTTCATGATGGGATTCGAACCCAGGTCCCCAGAGCATGGATTACTAGTGCAGTGACAATACCATTATGCCACCGCCTCCCTGTTTTCCTCTCCTCAGATGTGGTCAGATCAACTGCATTTTCCCAGAATTTCGGCTTCTGTTCCAGACCCAATATTGGTACCAAGAAATGCCCACGTTCTGGTTTGGCATGGCCAGAAAAGCTTATGGCCCAGAAATCTGCTTAGTCTGCTGAAGAGCATCACCATCTGTATTGCATGACCTGGTTTCCATTTCCTGTACGCAGTAGTGTAAATGGAATTTATTAGTGTCAAACAGAAACATTTTTGATGGTTTTTTGATGGAATTGTGCATACCAGGAAATGGATTAAGGCAACCAAAGATTTTATGATCCTGTTAAGCCAGTCATAATAATTTTAAAAGAATCAGTGAGTGGAATCATCTCATTCTGTGCTGTCTTCTATGATCTATTAAACACTACTTTGTTGTGAAGTCACATCTTATCTGCATGGCGTTTGGTCTGCATTAAAGGTTATTAGTAAGTGCAATGTGTAGCTGGTGAAACAGAATTACACTGGAGAAAAAGTTATCAAGTTTAAAAACATTTTTACGTGTCATACTGATCGCTGCCCCTTTTCATATCATGATGTGGAGATGCCAGCGTTGGACTGAGGTAGGCACAGTAAGAAGTCTTGCAACACCAGGTTAAAGTCCAACAGTTTATTTAGAATCACAAGTTTTTAGGTGATATAGGAGCAGTGCACTGAAAGCTTGAGATTCCAAATAAACCTGTTGGACTTAACCTTGTGTTATGAAACTTCTTACTGTGCCTTTTCATATCATATGCATTTCCAGTGATTGACACAGGAAGTTCCAACCTGAATCATCCAGAAATTTAATTTAAATGGTTAATGAAGTTCAAATATCATTATTCAGATATCCGAGATTAGAAGATTTTGGTACACATCTAACACTCCAAAGTCATCAATTCGCCAAGCCTCCTTTTACAGCATCCTCCAAACCTGTGACCTCTCCCACCTAAAAGAAACCAGCAGATACCTGCGGACACCCACATCTGCAGGTTCTCCTCAAAGTAGCACACCATCTAAACTTAGAACTAGTCGCCGAGTCAAAAATCTGGAACTCCCTCTGCACTCTGCATGTATCAATATTCGATGGACTACGGCAGTTCAACACTACCTTCTGAAGGACCAATGGACGAAAACATTAACCTTGCAAAAGAATACGTCAATCAGCATAGTCACATAAAATAGGTACTCCAGGCTTTTTTAAAAAATTAATTCATGGGCGTTGCTGGCTAGCCAACATTTATTGCCCATCCCTAGTTGCCCGAGAGTCAACCACATTGCAGTGACTGTGGAGTCACATGTAGGCCAAACCAGGTAAGGACAGCAAATTTCCTTCCCTAAAGGACATAAAGTTTAAGTTTATTTATAAGTGTGACAAGTAGGCTTACATTAGCACTGCAATGAAGTTACTGTGAAAATCCCCTCGTCGCCTCACTCCGGCATCTGTTCAGTACACTGAGGGAGAATTTGACATAATGGTCTCAGGGTCATCAGTAGATTCTTAATTCCTGATTTTCTTTTATTGAATTAAAATTTCATCATCTACCGTGGCGAGATTTCGACCTAGGTCCGCAGAACATTAGCTGAGTTTCCAGATGAATACAAAAACAGAAAATGCTGAAAAATCTCAGCAGATCTGACAGCATCTGTGGAAAGAGAATAGAGTCAACCTTTTGAGGCTAGATGACCCTTCGTCAGAGCTTGACAAATGCTGTCAGACCTGCTAAGATTTTCAAGCATTTTCTATTTATGTGTCAGATTCCAGTAACCCATTTCCTTGGGAGCATTATTCATCCAGCTGCTGTCCAATTGAGCCTTTGATGTTTTCATCCCTACCAGCTGTTATGGTTCAGGCTTTTAATAGAACCGTTCTCAGTCATTCTACAGCAATTCTTCCAGGGAGATCTCATCCCTCATGATCTGGATGCTGTACAATTTATTTGAACTGGCCTTGCTGGGTTTGTGAGAGTAAGTATTAAAATATGTTTAATATAAATGAAACAACTTTATATTGACTCAAATTATGCTATCATTATGCTGACTGAGAACACCAAATTGTGAGTCTACTAAGCCTAGATCTTCAGCATACACCTCTAAAAGAGAGAGATTTAGAACATAGAACATAGAACATTACAGCGCAGAACAGGCCCTTCGGCCCACGATGTTGCACCGACCAGTTAAAAAAAAAACTGTGACCCTCCAACCTAAACCAATTTCTTTTCGTCCATGAACCTATCTACGGATCTCTTAAATGCCCCCAAACTAGGCGCATTTACTACTGATGCTGGCAGGGCATTCCAATCCCTCACCACCCTCTGGGTAAAGAACCTACCCCTGACATCGGTTCTATAACTACCCCCCCTCAATTTAAAGCCATGCCCCCTCGTGCTGGATTTCTCCATCAGAGGAAAAAGGCTATCACTATCCACCCTATCTAAACCTCTAATCATCTTATATGTTTCAATAAGATCCCCTCTTAGCCGCCGCCTTTCCAGCGAAAACAATCCCAAATCCCTCAGCCTCTCCTCATAGGATCTCCCCTCCATACCAGGCAACATCCTGGTAAACCTCCTCTGCACCCTCTCCAAAGCCTCCACATCCTTCCTGTAATGTGGGGACCAGAACTGCACACAGTACTCCAAGTGCGGCCGCACCAGAGTTGTGTACAGTTGCAACATAACGCTACGACTCCTAAATTCAATCCCCCTACCAATAAACGCCAAGACACCATATGCCTTCTTAACAACCTTATCTACTTGATTCCCAACTTTCAGGGATCTATGCACACATACACCTAGATCCCTCTGCTCCTCCACACTATTCAAAGTCCTCCCGTTAGCCCTATACTCAACACATCTGTTATTCCTACCAAAGTGAATTACCTCACACTTCTCCGCATTAAACTCCATCCGCCACCTCTCGGCCCAACTTTGCAACCTGTCTAAGTCTTCCTGCAAACTACGACACCCTTCCTCACTGTCTACCACACCACCGACTTTGGTGTCATCAGCAAATTTGCTAATCCACCCAACTATACCCTCATCCAGATCATTAATAAATATTACAAACAGCAGTGGCCCCAAAACAGATCCCTGAGGTACACCACTTGTAACCGCACTCCATGATGAATATTTACTATCAACCACCACCCTCTGTTTCCTATCCGCTAGCCAATTCCTGATCCAATTTCCTAGATCACCCCCAATCCCATACATCTGCATTTTCTGCAGAAGCCTACCATGGTGAACCTTATCAAACGCCTTACTAAAATCCATATATACCACGTCCACTGCCTTGCCCCCATCCACCTCCTTGGTCACTTTCTCAAAAAACTCAATAAGGTTAGTAAGGCACGACCTACCTGCCACAAAACCATGCTGACTATCACCTATCAATTCATTACTCTCCAAATAACTATAAATCCTATCCCTTATAATTTTTTCCAACATCTTGCCGACAACAGAAGTGAGACTCACCGGTCTATAATTCCCGGGGAAGTCTCTGTTCCCCTTCTTAAACAATGGGACAACATTCGCTAACCTCCAATCTTCTGGTACTATACCAGAGGCCAACGACGACCTGAAGATCAGAGCCAGAGGCTCTGCAATCACTTCTCTTGCCTCCCAGAGAATCCTTGGATAAATCCCATCCGGACCAGGGGATTTATCTATTTTCAGACCCTCCAGAATATCCTGCACATCCTCCTTATCAACTGTAATACTGTCTATTCTACTCCCTTGCAACCCAGTGTCCTCCTCAGCTATATTCATGTCCCCTTGCGTGAACACCGAAGAGAAATATTGGTTCAATGCTTCACCAATCTCCTCCGGTTCCACACATAACTTCCCTCTGCCATCTATAACTGGCCCTAAACTTGCCCTAGCCAACCTTCTGTTCTTGACATACCTATAGAACGCCTTAGGATTCTCTTTAACCCTATCCGCCAAAGTCTTCTCATGTCCCCTTTTAGCCCTTCTAAGCTCGCTCTTCAACTCCCTCTTAGCCAATCTAAAGCTTTCTAGTGCACTACCCGAGTGCTCACGTCTCATCCGAACATAAGCCTCCTTTTTCTTTTTAACCAACAAAGAAACTTTTTTGGTGCACCACGGTTCCCTAGCCCTACCAATTCCTCCTTGCCTGACAGGGACATACCTATCACAGACTCGCAGTAGCTGCTCCTTGAAAAAACTCCACATGTCGGACGTTCCCAGTCCCTGTAATCTCCTAGTCCAACCTATGTTTCCTAATTCTCTCCTAATAGCCTCATAATTACCCTTCCCCCAGCTAAAACCACTGGCCCGAGGTTCATGCCTATCCCTTTCCATCACTAAGGTGAACGTAACCGAATTGTGGTCACTATCACCAAAATGCACACCAACTTCCAAGTCTAGCACCTGGTCTGGCTCATTTCCCAGCACCAGATCCAATATAGCCTCACCTCTAGTTGGCCTGTCTACATACTGAGTCAAAAAACCTTCCTGCACGCTTTGAACAAAAACTGACCCCTCTAACGAGCTAGAGCTATAACAATTCCAGTCAATATTAGTCAAGTTAAAATCCCCCATAACAATTGCCCTATTACTTTCACTCCTAAGCAGGATTGACTCCGCAATCCTTTCCTCAACCTCTCTAGAACTTTTAGGAGGTCTATAAAAGACTCCCAACAGGGTGACCTCTCCTCTCCTATTTCTAATCTCCGCCCATACTACCTCAACAGATAAGTCCTCATCAAACCTCCTCTCTGACACTGTGATACAATCTCTGACCAATAATGCTACCCCTCCCCCTCTTCTACCTCCTTCCCTACTTCGACTAAAACATTTGAACCCCGGGACCTGCAGCATCCATTCCTGCCCCTGCTCTATCCATGTCTCTGAAATAGCCACAACATCGAAGTCCCAGGTACTGATCCACGCTGCAAGTTCACCCACTTTATTGCGAATACTCCTGGCATTGAAGTATACACATTTCAAACCCTGCTCCACCCCACCTCTGCAATGCCGTGCATTGCAGTCCCCATCCATGCATCCCTCACTTTCAGCCCCACTACTCAGGATCCCTCCCCCCCCCCGAATCAGTTTAAACCTCCCTGCATGGCCTTAGCAAATTTACCCCCCAGGATATTGGTCCCCTTCTGATTAAGGTGTAGACCATCCTTCTCATAGAGGTCACACCTTCCCCAGTACGAGCCCCAATTGCTTAAGTACCTGAACCCCTCCCTCCTGCACCATCCCCTCAGCCATGAATTCAAACCTTCCCTCTCCCTATTCCTCTCTAAACTATCCCGTGGTACAGGCAAGAGTCCAGAGATAACCACTCTGTCAGTCTTGGCCTTTAGTTTCCACCCCAACTCCATAAATCCCTGCCTAATATCCCCTTCCCCTATCCTCCCTATGTCGTGTGTCCCCACATGTACAATAACTTGTGGTTTATCTCCCTCCCCCCTAAGAGTCCTGAATACCCTGTCAGACACATCCCGGACCCCAGCCCCTGGTAGGCAACACACCAACCCTGAGTCCCTACCTTTAGTTCCGACCCTCCTATATGTCCCCTTAATTGTGGAGTCCCCAATCACAAGGCCCAGTCTTTTACAGCCCCTAACCACCTGAGCTTTCTCACTCGGCTCACCCCCAGAGATCTGCTCTCTATGCTCAGTTGATTCCTCCTCAACTGTAGCCTCCAGCACCGAAAACCTATTATGGAGGGGAACCGCCCCAGGGGATTGTCTTCCCGATTGCTTCTTACCCCTCCTCCTGGCATTGACCCAAGCCTCATTTCTAGGAGTTACTATTTCTCTATAACTCCTATCAACTTCCACCTCCGCCTCCCGAATTATGCGGAGTTCCTCTACCTCCCCCTCCAGCTCCTTTACACGCTCCTCCAGAAGCTGCAATCTAATGCACTTCTTACAACTAAAATCTCCTGAAACACTACTGGATTTCCTCACCACATACATCCCACAGGAGATGCAGCATACTGCCTGAACTGCCATCCCTGAAGCCATTACCAGCAAGAAAAAAAGAAAACAAAAAAACTTCCCCACACTTATAATTAGGTTAGAGGAGGATGGAAGGGTGGGATCCTCTACCAGTGTAGAGGATCGGGTATCTCCTCTGCACCAATTTATAGGGCTAGGGGCCCGAGAGAAAAAAAAACTACTACTGAGGGGGAACCACCCAGGTAACTGACTTTTAAAGTTAAAATAAAAACCCTTCCCAGACTCCTTTGCTGCCCACTTCTAGTTTTCACTTTAAACTTGAAAAACTGCTGTTAAAGTAAAGGCCAAAAAAATACACACACTAGCTGACTAATTAAATAAATAAACAATTCAATTAATCCAATTAATCTCTTACCAGCACTGCTGCTTTTCAATCACCCCTCTCAGCTTGCTCCAGTGGATCAATGGGGATTTGGGCAACATAAGCCAGGCAGGAGAAAAGGTTGAAGCATTTCCACCTTTGCTGTGTCAGATGTATCCTTGGCATTTCTTGTCTGGACAAATTCATCGACTCATTGGTGCTCGAGTATGCTAATTCCATCAGAATTCACTCATTGCTAAGCCCATAACATCTGCACTGGCTCAGTCACTAACTACTGATGGCCATGAACTCTGGGAAGGGCATTCGAAGAGGAGAGCAGAAATGAGAGGCTCAGCTGGCTGAGAAGAGGTCACAGAGAATACATAGGCTAGCAAATCCTGCACCTTTTCAGCCCACTGTCCTTTTCTACTGAAAATGCAGCAGAGACTGCCATACCAGAATGGGGATTTTGACACCAGGCAATGCTTAGCACAAACTATCATTTATAAGAGAAGGAGAAACAGGCATTTATACAGTGCCTTTCACAACATTAGGATGTCAGAAACACGTACCCCTATTAAATAAGTGACTATAATTCAAAAATATGTAGGAAAACATATGAACACATTTAAAATGCAACTAAACATCTTTAATATCAGCCTCACGCAGGAGTGGAGGGGGATGTTTCTGTTGAATAACGAGAAGTCCAGGATATTCCCACCTGCTGTGCAAGAGGTCATAACCTCAATAAGTTACCAACTGTTGCTCATGGTGTGGTGAGAGGCAAAGTCCTAATTTTCTAACATAGGATTCTGATCTCCAATGCAGTGAGAGAGCAAGATGTTTTGGAGCGGGATGAGGTGGGGGGGAAGAGCGGGAAAGAGTGCTGGGAGCAAGTGTAGGGCTAATAAAGGGGAAGTATTTGCCTTCTCCCAGAAGCTATCTTTACCTCCTCTCTGTGGCCAGGTTTCACGAGGCCTATCAAACCTGGGCAGCCAAAGATTCAGAGGCTGCCAGTCCCTCTCCCAGCACGGTGGCACAGTGGTTAGCACTGCTGCCTCATAGCGCCAGGGACCCAGGTTCAATTCCAGCCTCAGGTCACTGTCTGTGTGGAGTTTGCCTCTTCTCCTGTGCCTGCGTGGTTTCCTCCGGGTGCTCCAGCTTTCTCTCACACTCCAATGATATGGGTTAGGTGGATTGGCCATGCTAAATTGCCCCTTAGTGTCAGGGGGATTAGTAGGATAAATACATGGAGTTACGGGGATAGGGTGGTATTGTTGTCGGTGCAGACTCGATGGGCGGAATGGCCTCTTTCTGCACATTAGGAATTCTATGATTCTCTCAAATGTTTAATTGGTCAACTCACTTCCTGGGAGGTGTGGCTGTCCACACACCCATCCGACCCCTGTTAAACCAGGAAGTGGTGCATTGGAAGCAGGTTGAGGATTTTCAAAGTTGATGGAGAGTGAGAGGGCCCCACAGAATGGAAGCACTCACCAAAATGTCCAAACAAAATCCTTTGAATAATGACCAGAACCATCTTTTGGAGGGGGGGGGGGGGGGGGGGGGGGGGCGCGGGGGGAAGGGTCAGTGCACAGAGGAAATGGCTCCAAAATGCTTGTGGATATGCTGCCTGCAGCCTTTTGGGTTATTTTTACATGAATCTGTAAAATCATCTGCAGGTGCTCTGACCTCTGTGCATTGCTGGGCTCCTGACACTGGGGGCGGGGTGGGGGGGGGGGGGGGGTGGGGGGGGAGGTTCCCACACTATGGGCAAAATTTCAATTCAGTGCAGAATATGAGCTAATTACCTTTTCCAGTATCTTAATTGACCATCCATTGCTGCAGGAGGATGGCTGCTGCCGTTGGGAGGCCTCCCCCAGGGAAAGCGCAGGAGCAGGGAAACATCAAAGAGCTGACCCAACATGCTATGTTCTAAATTTCAATGTCACGCTCAGCCCTCACCAAAACCCATCTCCACAGGGTTAGTAAAATTCTTCCATCCTTCCATCCATTAGTAAAATGCTTCCATCCCCTGGAAGCTTTTGGAAGAGCACTGTAATAGTCAGCAGAACAGGTGCCAAGATTCATGGTGGTCCGTTACATGCGACCCAACCTCAGCACCATGAGGGCAGCTTTTGCTACCAGCTGTACATCAAGCAGTGGAAGAGAAGCAGGATCCTGAAGAGGATGGGAAGGAGGGAAATGAAGAGGAAAAAGTGGAAGATGGGAAGGGCCGAGAAAATCTAGACAGACCCTTTTTGGTGGGCTGTCCACAAAGATCATATCTCAAAGCTCGATGTCGGTAAAATACTGCAATCCCAATTCCTTGTTCACAAACTATCCCCATGCCTTATTTTCTCACTGTCATTCACCATCACAATGTCTACCTCGACACAATCACGAAGACAAAACCCACTACAAATTAAACATTCCAAACGAAATTTGTGAATTAAATTGTGCCATTTTGCACACAAAACTCAGCCAATCACCCTTGTTCACTTCCTCAGAGCCTCCCTTCTGCCTGCCTTTTCCTGTCCCCATGCTCCTGCTCAATGCTTGAGTGGCTGGACAGGCTGGTGGGAGGCAGCTGACTTTCACTGGAGGAACCTGCCAATGGCTTTAGGAGATAACCTTGAGCAATTCTAGGCCTAGAAGGCCCGGCAGTCCCACAACATGCTGGGTTTGGGGGAGTAGTATTGTAGCTGGAAAGGTCTAAGATTTCCTTGTGGGGCTCAAAAGATCAATCCTGCTGTTTTGGCCCTGGAAGGAAAGAATTTCTGGCAGATTTGAATTTTGCCTTTTCTGTGCCAAGCTGGGTTAGTTTGGCTTGATACTCAGTCATTCCTCAAAAATTGCACTTCAGTGCTTATTAAAATATCAAAAGCTTAAGGATTGTACTGGCTTTGGGTGGAACAGCTAGAAAGCGTGGCACATCAGCTCCCAACGGTTTATGGGTGAGAACTTGTCCAAGCAGATTTTACCTGTCCATCTGCCTGGTTTCTGTTTGGCAGGCAGGGTTCAAATCACACTCATTCCTTTAAGTGTCTGAAAATTAAGATTCCACATTAATCATTATGTATTATTTATGTCAATGATTGGCACAGGATTTTCCATACGAGGTCCTGTTGGACTTAAAATCTATGATAAAAGGTACTTATGGATCAGTAATTGGGTTATTTTGCAAGTCAAGTTTTCAAATTTTCATTCAATTATAAATATCAATAATTTAAAGTATATGAATGACAGTTACAATTCACATTAAAATTCATAAATTGTGATTTTTGCATATGTGGCTCTCTTAAAGGGGCAATCGTCCACTGTTGATCATGTGACCCATCCAGGGCCTATTGCATGGAAGCTGTTATATATATTTAAGTGGCTGCATGATGGCTTTAAGAGCCAGTCACATAATATGATGGTGATGTCATTGGGATGCTTCACAGGCTACTGTTTAGTTTCATTTTCTGTTCTGTGTAAAGAACATATTTTTCAATAAACCTGTTGTGTGTTACTTTGAATATACGTGTGCAAACCATATCTTCTTTTTGTTTAAAACGCACAACCCCTAACATAGTCAGGACATTACAGAAGCCCATGAACCTTGGCCAATGAGAGGAAACCGTGCAGGTCCGGGGAGCAGTGGACCCTCTGTGTAAGCCCAGGAGTCAAGGAGTAAAGATCTTTATTGTAGTTGCTGTGCCTGCATAAAGTTTTACCTTGTTGTTGTTTAAGTAAATCACTCCGTGTTTACAGCAGTCTCCTCATTGATACCTCGCGCTATTAGTGTTGTTTCAATTTTTCAACTAAAACACAGTCAAGAATGAATTAAGATAAGGATGCGAGTTGGGCTGGCAGCTTCTGTTAGTTGGGTGCACCTTAGAACGATGCCTGAATTTTCAAATGCACAATTCTCTCTCTAAAAGAAATGATGGGCTGCATCACAACTCTGAAAAACAGATGGGTTTGGGTCAAGCGTATTGTTAAAACTTTAAAAAATTCCAACTGGCAGCTCTTTGGCCCCTCCATTTGGTTCTCCCCTATCCACATGCTGCCAGACAATCCCAATTGGGTAGCAAATGTGAAGGCGGCCAACTAATTGGCTCCCATAAAATTAAGTGGTAGCCATAAAACCAAACGTGCAGGCTTGGGATCTGAAACGGTCTCAATGCCAGGTTCCTGAAGAAATATTCGGCTTATTGCTTCCATAGACACAGCTCATGTGACAGTGTGGCTTTCACTGTATGTCCTGTGTACCAAATTCATCAGTTGTAACATCAGCAGATAACTCTCATCTCCGAATAACCATCCTTTGGCTTGGTGGCCAAAATGCATTTGGTACAGTGGACTGTTGCAGAATGAAAGCATCTTGACTGATGCCAGAAAACCAGGCACTGGCCTGTGTGACTCTGTGTATAATCACAGCCCAGTCAGACATTCAGGGAGTGGATTCCCTCTTGATTTTGGTACAAGGCAGAGTTGACAGGTGGTATCTGAAAAGCCATGCAGCTGCGTTGGGAATACCCTGCCCCATGGAGAAACCTAATAAAGCCATGTGCTCATCACACCTCCATTTGGAACAAATGAATGAAATATAGTTTATTTTCATTGAAAATAATGTGTCAGCAAAACTCTTGTAGACCATATCTCGGATTGTGGGATGAGGCTGGAAACAGAGGAAATGCAAGGGTGAAACCTGGACATCAACTCAAAGAGAATGACCAGAAGAGGTTAAACAGAATTAGCCTATAAGCAGTTGATTATTTCCTCAAATAGAAGTGGTGTATTCTTCCTGCTGTTAATGCTTGTTCCACTGTCTGACATTGGGTCTGGCAGATGGAGTACAATGTTGGTAAATGTGAGGTCATCTATTTTGGTAGGAATAACAGCAAAATGGACTATTATTTAAATAGTAAAAAATTGCAACATGCTGCTGTGCAGAGGGACCTGGGTGTCCTTAGGCAGGAATCTCAACGAGTTGGTCTGCAGGTGCAGCAGGTAATTTTGTCCTTCATTGCTAGAGGGATGGAGTTTAAAAACAGCGAGGTTATGTTGCAGCTGTATAAGGTGCTGGTGAGGCCACACCTGGAGAAATGTGTACAGTTTTGGTCTCCTTACTTAAGGATATATTGGCACTGGAGGAGGTGCAGAGGAGATTCACTAGGTTGATTCCGGAGTGGAGAGGGTTGGCTTATGAGGAGAGACTGAGTAGACTGGGGCTAAACTCATTGGAAGAGTGAGGGGAGATCTTATAGAAACATATAAAATTATGAAGGGAATAGATAAGATAGAAGCAGGGAAGTTGTTTCCACTGGCGGGTGAAACTAGAACTAGGAGGCATAGCCTCAAAATAAGGGGAAAACAGATTTAGGACTGAGTTGAGGAGGAACTTCTTCACACAAAGGGTTGTGAATCTGTGGAATCCCCTGCCCAGTGAAGCAGTTGAGGCTACCTCATTATATGTTTTTAAGGCAAAGATAAATATATTTTTGAACAGTAAAGGAATTAAGGGTTATGGTGAGTGGGTGGGTAAGTGGAGCTGAGTCCACAAAAAGATCAAGCATGATCTTATTGAATGGCGGAGTGGGCTTGAGGGGCCAGATGGCCTACTCCTGCTCCCAGTTCTTATGTTCTTAAACTCCTGTGCTGCAGCAGCATAACTCAAGGCATAGCTTTCTCTCAGTGTTGCAGCCTTTAAAGCAACCTCTGCTGCTCCTCAAGGGAGAAAAGAGCAGAAGACTGAGGCAATGGTAGCAAGATTTCCAGAGATGACCTAGAAAACATCCAACATCCCAGGAGAATTATCCACCCACACAAATCCTTGTACAATAATGCATCAACTTCACTGTCACCATCCACCAACTTTGTTGCATTCCCTGGATGAATACCTGACCTTCATTCATTCTTTACAAGAGAAAAGGATGCAATATGCAAGGGAGAGGGCTAGAGACAGATCGCCAGAAATAATCCAACTCACTAATGCAGAGATGGCAGGCCCTGGAGATAAATTGCACATCTGCTTCCCCTTAGTGGGAGAAGGAGGGGCAGAGAGCTCACAGATACGTGATGACAGAATTACAAATATCTCTAACACACATATGATGACTTAATTTTATGAGTGAACTATGAGAAGACTGAACATGGTGACTTTGGCACAGCTAAGTAACATCAACTCTTTTTTTCTTCCAGAATACACATGCATATAGCAAGTGTAGAACATAGATACAAGAATGACTCCTCAGAGGACCTCTTCCTTTCCAAGGCAATGCACTAGTGCTTCACAGTTGGGTTTTCAGCTTGCGATTCGTAACTCCCAAAAGAGCATGACTAGATATTACTGGCAGGGACAACTGTTGAGTGTTTGTATCAGGACACAATCCTCTTCAAGCTCTGCTCAGCTGGACACAAATGCAGAAAAGGAGAATGCTAGAAACATAACTTCTGTCACAAGCATTCCCCACAATAACGAAGTGGATGGAGGATTCAAATTCAATAGTCACTGGATTGGTGATGCAAAGAAGTGCAAGAATGTTTGACGTGGAGAAAATAAGCCTCTCCATGATGCTTCAAGCATGTTGGACATGCAGATGATAGCTACCACCTTAAACAAGGTAGTGTATAACATATCCAGGGCCTTACAAAGCAGTGTTCATCTTCACCAAACCGGGAGGAGTGATCTTGTGCTGGTGGGCACCTCCAAAACTATCTATGCATCTGAAATGCATCTTCAACATTCCAATGACTTTCTCTATGATGTCCGGTAGCCTTGGTTCTCATTTTAGCATTTCTGCAACTCATTGGTGGCACTCCTCACAGATGTCATGATCCAAGGTATTCCTTGTCTCCTGTGAGCTCGCCCTTAATTCCATTTATGCTCTGGGATGTTGAGCTGCCGAAGTTTAAATGTATCATGATGTTTAAACGTATCATATACATAGATAGAAACCCGACAGTGCAGAAGGAGGCCATTCGGCCCATCGAGTCTGCACCGACCACAATCCCACCCAGGCCCTACCCCCACATATTTACCCGCTAACTACGCATCTCAGGGACAATTTTTAACCTGGCCAATCAACCTAACCCGCACATCTTTGGACTGTGGGAGGAAACCGGAGCACCCGGAGGAAACCCACGCAGACACGAGGAGAATGTGCAAACTCCACACAGACAGTGACCCGAGCCAGGAATCGAACCGGGGACCCTGGAGCTGTGAAGCAGCAGTGCTAACCACTGTGCTACCATGAATGCACGAAGCATTCGGAACAAGGTAAATGAGTTGATGGTGCAAATCAGCACGAGTGGGTACGATCTAGTGGCCATTACAGAAACGTGGCTGAAAGGTGACCAGGACTGGGAGATGAATATCCAGGGGTATCAGGCGTTTAGGAAGAATAGACAGGAAGGAAAAGGTGGTGGGGTCGCGCTATTAATAAGAGATAATATCAGGGTAGTACTGAGGGATGACATAGGCTCTGAGGAACAAAACGTGGAATCATTATGGGTAGAGATGAGGAATAGTAGAGGGAGAAAGACACTAGTAGGTGTGGTATATAGGCCCCCAAATAATAATGTTGAGGTAGGGAGGGCTATAAACAAGCCGATAAGGGATGCGTGTAAAAACGGAACGGCAATAATCATGGGGGACTTCAACATGCACATTGACTGGCAGACTCAAGTCGGTAAGGGTGGAATGGAGGAAGAGTTCTTAGAATGCTGTCGGGATAGTTTCCTTGAACAGCATGTTACGGAACCGACGAGGGAACGAGCTATTTTGGATCTGGTATTGTGTAACGAGGTAGGTAGAATTAAGGATCTTATTGTGAAGGACCCTCTTGGGTCTAGTGACCACAATATGGTCGAATTTCTGATTCAGATGGAAGAGGAGAAAGTTTGGTCCCAAACCAGTATCCTCTGTTTGAACAGAGGGAAATATGATAGGATGAGGGATGAATTGGCTAAGGTAGACTGGGAGAGCAGGCTGGCAGGTAGGATAGCTGAGGAACAGTGGAGGATTTTTAAGGAGATCCTTTTCAGTTCTCAGCAAAAATATATTCCAGCAAAAAACAAGGATTGTAAGAAAAGGGAGAACCAGCCGTGGATAACGAAGGAAATAAAGGAGAGTATTAAAATAAAAACAGCTGCGTACAGAGTGGCCAAAAATAGTGGAGAAACAAGTGATTGGGAAAAATTTAAGAAACAACAAAGAGAGACTAAGAAAGCGATAAAGAAAGGAAGGATAGACTATGAAGCTAGGCTAGCAATTAATATAAAAAATGATAGTAAAAGTTTTTATAAATATATAAAAAGGAATAGAGTGGCTAGAGTGAATGTTGGACCCTTGGAGGACGAGAGGGGGGAGTTAATAGTGGGAAATGAGGATATGGCTGAGTCTTTAAATAAGTTTTTTGTGTCGGTCTTCACGGTGGAGGTCACAAATAGTTTGCCAAATATTAACGATAGAGAGTTGGCAGCAGGAGAAATACTTAATACAATTAATGTTACCAGAGAGGCAGTGCTGGGTAGACTAATGGGACTGAAGGTGGATAAGTCCCCGGGTCCGGATGGAATGCATCCCAGGGTATTGAAAGAAATGTCAGAGGTAATAGTGGATGCGTTAGTGATTATTTATCAAAACTCGTTGCATTCTGGGGTAGTGCCGGTTGATTGGAAAACGGCTAATGTTACGCCGCTGTTTAAAAAAGGAAGGAGACAAAAGGCGGGTAACTATAGGCCGGTCAGCTTAACGTCTGTAGTAGGGAAAATGCTGGAATCCATTATTAAAGAGGAGATAGCAGGGCATCTGGATAGAAATGGTTCGATCAATCAGACGCAGCATGGATTCATGAGGGGAAAGTCGTGCTTGACGAACATGTTGGATTTTTATGAAGATGTGACTAGGGCGGTTGATGGAGGAGAACCGGTGGATGCGGTGTTTTTGGATTTCCAAAAGGCGTTTGATAAGGTGCCCCATAAAAGGCTACTGAAGAAGATTAGGGCACACGGAGTTGGGGGTAGTGTGTTAAAGTGGATTGGGGACTGGCTATCCGACAGGAAGCAAAGAGTCGGAATAAATGGGTGTTTTTCCGGTTGGAGGAAGGTAACTAGTGGCGTGCCGCAGGGATCGGTACTCGGGCCGCAACTATTTACCATTTATATAGATGATCTGGAGGAGGGGACGGAGTGTAGGGTAACGAAGTTTGCAGACGACACAAAGATAAGTGGAAAAGTGAATCGTGTGGAGGACGGAGAAGATCTGCAGAGAGATTTGGACAGGCTGAGTGAGTGGGCGAGGATATGGCAAATGGAGTATAACGTTGAGAAATGCGAGGTTATACACTTTGGAGGAAATAATAACAAATGGGATTACTATCTCAATGGAAACAAATTAAAACATGCTACCGTGCAAAGGGACCTGGGGGTCCTTGTGCATGAGACGCAAAAGCCCAGTCTGCAGGTACAACAGGTGATCAAGAAGGCAAATGGGATGTTGGCCTATATTGCGAAGGGGATAGAATATAAAAGCAGGGATGTCTTGATGCACCTGTACAGGGCATTGGTGAGGCCGCAGCTGGAATACTGTGTGCAGTATTGGTCCCCTTATATGAGGAAGGATATATTGGCATTGGAGGGAGTGCAGAGAAGGTTCACCAGGTTGATACCGGAGATGAGGGGTTTGGATTATGAGGAGAGGCTGAGGAGATTGGGTTTGTACTCGTTGGAGTTTAGAAGGATGAGGGGGGATCTTATGGAGACTTATAAGATAATGCGGGGGCTGGATAGGGTGGAGGCGGAGAGATTCTTTCCACTTAGTAAGGAAGTTAAAACTAGAGGACACAGCCTCAAAATAAAGGGGGGTCGGTTTAAGACAGAGTTGAGGAGGAACTTCTTCTCCCAGAGGGTGGTGAATCTCTGGAATTCTCTGCCCACTGAGGTGGTGGAGGCTACCTCGCTGAATATGTTTAAAGCACGGATGGATGGAATTCTGATCGGTAAGGGAATTAAGGGTTATGGGGATCAGGCGGGTAAGTGGTACTGATCCACGTCAGATCAGCCATGATCTTATTGAATGGCGGGGCAGGCTCGAGGGGCTAGATGGCCTACTCCTGCTCCTATTTCTTATGTTCTTATGTTCTTAAATCGAATACTCAGTGATGGACTGGACATTCTTAATTTTTTTTTGCAATAAACTAATTTCAGCTTTATTAACAAAATGACAGTAGGTTACCGGTGTTGAATATATTAAGGAATGTCTTCGAATACAAGAATAAACAAACATGGCCTTAAACACTGCTTGATTGAACTGGTAAATAGGATATTTTAAATCAAAAGATGTGCAAATTAATTTGAGCAGAAACTTGAGCAAACATTATACTTTGGAAAATTGCAGTTTTATCAATTGTATGAGACCTGAAGTTTCTTCTTCTCCAGTTGCAGTTCTGTTTCTTCTCCAAGACATTTGCAGTATATAGAATGCTAAAATGTAGCTCCAAGGGAATCTAACAAAAACTCACATGAGCCTTGTCTTGTGGTTACACACCAGATGCACACTGATTATCTCACGAGGTTTAAATTAACTCCTGGTTGCTGTGGTGGTGCTTTGATGATCACTTGTGTGCAGTCTCTGGCATCCCTGTATCATGGAAACCCAGTAAGAAGTCTCACAACACCAGGTTGTGAGACTTCTTAGTGTGCTTACCCCAGTCCAACGCCGACATCTTCACATCATGGAAATCCAGCCAGAGAGGTACTCATCCAGCTATTGTTATTTCAGAGGAGGATTACATGACCCCCCTCATCAACAATCCATCACCTTTCATATGTATTTATGTGCAGAGGACTGCGAGACCCTCACAATGTTACTATTAGCATCCGGGAAGGAACCAGAGGCAATCAAAAGCTTTAATACTCACCCTACCTCTAATATTCAATACCACCTCTGCTTCACCCAAGCCTGAGGAACCCATGCTGGAGACTTTCTGCTGTTTTCATTAGATTGAGCTGTTCTTTCTCAGTGCACAATAAGCCAACTGTTTTCAAGTACAAACTACATTCAACATGTATGAAGTTTATGCATAATGCTGATAGCTGACATTCTCCACAAAATTGGCCACGTTCCCAGATCAAATTAATTACCATGGCGATTTACCTCTAAATGTGCCCATTTGTGGACATGCTTAAGGACTTTTTGGATTAAGCTGACATTTGACCTAGTGTAACACCACTAACAGGCACCTTTAAATATTAAAGACTTGATTTACTAAGAAACTTACTACTGTACACCAATCAAGCCAGTAAATGATTCTCTATAGTATTTTAGAGTCCTTTTCAATTATTTAAAATCGAATACTCAGTGATGGACTGGACATTCTTAATTTTTTTTTGCAATAAACTAATTTCAGCTTTATTAACAAAATGACAGTAGGTTACCGGTGTTGAATATATTAAGGAATGTCTTTGAATACAAGAAAAAACAAACACGGCCTTAAACACTGCTTGATTGAACTGGTAAATAGGATATTTTAAGTCAAAGGATGTACAAATTAATTTGAGCAAAAATTATATTTTGGAAAACTGCAGTTTTATCAATTGTATGAGACCTGAAGTTTCTTCTTCTCCAGTTGCAGTTCTGTTTTTTCTCCAAGACATTTGCAGTGTATGGAATGCTAAAATGTAGCTCATTTTTATGGTATCGTACAAGAAGTCGCTGCTTCAAGAGCTTAACACATCTTCATTTTTCAGCATTCAAAAAGTATGCTCTGGAAACAATCTTGTGAAGCTTCATTTTTGTTTGTGGACGTTTTGTCTTCTAACACTTCAAAATCAAATCCTAGTTATTAAAGACTCACTATTCTGATGCAGATTTGGAAACTATTTCAGGGTAAAGATTTATGTTTTCATTATTTTGATAAGGAATGCAGATAAATGGAAAATTCTGCCAAGATGAGGAACAATAGACACATTGAAAAAGAAAAAAGGGCCAGTAAATCCCAAACTGTTTTGTGCTTCTTGTGTTCCCCTCTCAATTTTTGGAAAAAGTAACCTTTGTAATAAATCCTAGTAATTGGGATCAACACATCAAATATCTGCTCTGAACCTACCAGAATGCAACAGATGCAATTAATTATCTTTATGCTCAAGAATTATATGACATACATTAAATTGGGCACATACAATTACTTGGAAGTTAAGACGATGCGCTTATATGATTAACTTAGATCGAGATGTCTGCTGAACATTGATTGCTATTGCATTCCATACTGTTTATTTTCAGGTCAAAGGAGTTTTCTTGTGAGGCACAAAATGGGACCTGACGTTTGATGCAATGGGCTGAACTATTGGCAGGAAAGTTATTGGGACACGTTCACATCAAAACTCACGCTATAACAACGTTCTTCAGAGTTTCCAGATTCACAAAAACAATAATTTGCTGGTTGTTTCTTCAGAAGGAACTCTTCAAAATGCAGCTAATGAAACAACAACAAAACTTACTCCAACTTATAAATCAAAGAAAGGGTTTAATAAAGAAACATCATTACTCCAAACTTGGGGCCTCACCCGGGGTCACTCCAAGCTTCCCACAATCCTACATAGTTCCTTATTTATAGTGAATCAGTTGGTCAGCTGACTTTTACATCACTCTGTGATTGGTTCCATATTTTACTGGGTCAGCTGACCCTTGTTCCCATTGGTTACATTACATCAAATACAAATTTGTCATTGGTTACATTCTAACAAATTCCCTTTGTTTTTTTTTCAAAATAATTTAAGACAACCATCCTCCAGTATTCTTAATAACTTTCCAGTACTTGCACCCCTTTTTGTAAAACAGGCGGATACCTGTAAATTAGCACAGACCCAATTAAGTTTGGAAACTTCCTTGTTTTCCAGCATTTGCTTATTGCTGGCCAAATCAATTCTTAATCTTTTTTCTGCTACACTTTTTGTGGAGTGAACATTGTCCACATAACATTCAATTGGTACTTTCTTACCCAATGTGCCCATAAAAAATAATTCTGTTAATGTGTCTGACAAATATATCCCCATATCCAATGCCTCCACTAACGCTAGGGTCTCAGCCGTCAATGTACTTTTGACTACCCTTCTTATTTTCTTTGCTTCCCAGGCCAAGGGGCAACATTTTCCTTCCTTACCCATCAGGAATATTATGAATCCGGCACCGCTTGAATGTCCATCTGGTAGATTGGCATGTGAAGCATCACTAAACACAACCAATTTCATATCTTCCGGTTCTCCTAGTGCTGGGAATTTAATTACACACTTCTCTAATTTTAACTTTTTAAATATTTTATTAGCCTGCAAGATCTGACTGTGGCGCGCTTCAACATATTACTGAGCTCTAGGACATTATAGCTCCCATCTGGTCTTGTCTGTGTGCATAGCCAATTTAGCTGTCCTATCATACTCCTCAACAACTGTTTCTTTTTCGTTGGCCCGTTCCTCTTTTTCTTTGGTGATGGGAATGGGATCAATACTGTTTGGATATCCCTGTTGACTCATCGTTACACCAGATGTACTCGGTCAGATGTCAAGACCAAGATGGCGAAAAGCACTAGTTGCTTGACTCCCTACTTTAAGTTCTGTTCTCAACTTCTCAATTTTCCTTGTTTCAAATTCGTCTGTGCCACCCCATAGGAAATCATCTATTATAAAAATTCCAGCTAATTTTCCTTTAGCCTTCCAATGAAACATTGCTGGATCTGCTTATAACTGGACACAGCCAGTCTTCAGCAATACAGAATGTACAGAGAAATACCAAACCCTTGATGCATCACTTAACTCATATACACATTTGTTCAATTTCCACAAATATCCCTGTGTATTACCTGCTTCTTTGGGTGGCCTCAAAAAACGTTTCTTTGAAATGTTTCACCCTGCAGTAATGCTGCTTTGATATCAATTGGTTTACACATCCAATTATGAAATGCCAGAACAGCGAAAAAAAATTTCAGTATCACTTTCCCTGCTGTGGGTGAATCAACCCTCAAGTCTCTCTCATCCAAATGTTCCTCATATCCATGGGCTATTAATCTGGCTTTAGCTTTATATGTTCCATCTTGCAAAACTTTCTCCGTGCAAACCCACCCGAGAGACAAAGCAGGCTGTCCTTCATCTGGTACCTTGGTGTATACTGCAAACTCCTTTCAACTGTCCAGCTCCCTTTGTTTGGCCTCTCTTACTTCTGTGAGCTCCATTTTGTTTGCAGCTATCAATACTTCCTTATTATGGGGGCTTCTGCTCCTATTGCAATCATTGGTTTGATTCCTAGCCTTCCTCGTTAAGCTCCGGCTTCTACTGCTATGTCTGTTTCTGTCAGGGCTGCTACTTTCAGACTGCTGTTCTCTGTTGACACATCTTTGGTCACGGATTCGTGACTTTTTCCTGCGTTCACGAATGCTTACTGTCTCATCCTCAGCACTTGGGTCTCGCTTTTTTTGTTTCCATCTGTCCACCCCATTTTCCCAATCTGTAGCTTTGGCTTCCTGCCCTCGCTCTTGTATGTTGAGCCAGTGTTTGTACTTTCCTGAGGCCTTTCCTGCTTTCCCGATTATAGTAGCCTCCCTCCACTCTTTTGATCCTTCAGGTATGTATGATACCACTGTGCCTACTTTGGGTAGCTGAGGCTTTGAAGTAGCAGCTTCATTCCCTGCTTCACTGGTACTTTGATCATCAGATTCCCTTTCATCTATTGTTAACTGCTCCTCATAATAACTCAGGGTATGTGCATGTGAGGTACAAGGTACTCCTGCACTTCTGCATCTTGCTCAGATGCTCCAAATTCATACCCAAAGTGTTACTACTCTCGAAGAGTGGGCCCGCACTGTCTGGTTACCGTGTTGTACTATAACTACCTTGCCGTCTGATACCATTACTTTCTCTGGCCCTTTCCACTCTTTTTTGCCCTCTCTTTTAGAGTAGACCCTATCCCCTCTCTCAAAGTATACCCCCAATGGTTTCATGCGACGCCTTAGGGTCCTTATCCGTTCTGAAACCTCAGCCTGAATGAATGCCTTTCTCCCTGCATGCATAGCATTTAAGTGTGCAGAAAATATGGATCTAATGCTTGTCCCTTCTAGCACCAGGGGAGCATCTGTTAATACTGACGGCAACTTTGGATTCCTCCCGTATACCAACTAGTATGGACTATAGCCCCCCACTATTTGTAATGAATTTTTCGCGTGCACTGCCCATGCTAATGCAAACTGCAATTTACAGCCTGGTTGAACCGCCAAATTTTTATGCAACATATCATCTATAACCGCATGATTCCTTTCACAGAGGCCATTGCTGAATGGGCTGTCTGCTGCTGTGCGCGTTATTACAATATTTAAATTTTCGCACACACCTTGAAACTCATTTGCGAATTCGCCCCCATTGTCCGTCAAAAATTTAGATGGTGCTCCCAATCCTGTTCCAATCTAATAGGTTATAATTTTATCTATAATGGTCTTTTTATCTTGGCTGTAAATCACATGGATATGCTAAACCAGGTGGCCATGTCCACAAAACGCAATAGACAGACGCCTTTGTCGTTGTCCCATATCTTTAGATCCATCGCCACTACATCATTGAAATCTCGTGCTAGTGGTAGACCCACGAGTGGATGCGGGATGTCCTTCTATATTTTATGCAAGTTTCACACTGATATTTGTTCTGAGATCATTATATCCTTTGTCCAGCACACCTGCATCCTGCAGCAGTGCTCTCAGTCTCTGTGGTGCTGGATGACCAAATTGCTTATGGAGTTTCAGAATAATCTTCTTTTTGTCCATCATGCTGTTGTCCGTTAGTGACACTAATGCCTGATGAATCCTTTAGTCTGATAAATTTGTTTCACTTAAAGGAAGACAATAATGGCCAGATTGTGTAAAATGTAGATCCACAATTTTCTCAAATACCACAGCTTTATCCTGTTTCAAATTGATGATCATCTGAGCTTTCTTCATTGCAGACCTTCATCGCTTAACAACAAAGGTATATCACTGGAAATTACATCTGTACTTATAAATAAACTGATTCTCACAATCTTACAGGGAAGTATCACCCTTTTGGAGGATGTTAGAGTGTTGTCATCTCCAAATCTAAAGCAAGTGGAACTATCATGTTCTTTTACTTTCTTTCAGTCTTTATGATCAAGAGACCCTAAATAACAATCTAGCCAATCTTGGTCGCAGACAGTGGACGTACATCCACTATCTAAAACAGCACAGTTGAAAGAGTCTATCATCAGGACACTCATTATGGGACTTAATTTCTCTGCCACCAAAACAATGCCTTCCTGGTCCTTATCCTCATCATTATCAATTTCCATGTATTCTGTGTCACATGTGGTTTCAAAGACCCGATTTCTTCTTTTCGGACAGTTTACAATGTAGTGGTATGGGGAATCGTATTGGAAACAGTGATTCTCTCTAGCATTCCTTCGATTTAAACGTCTTTTATCAGGATCCCATGTGTGTCTTCTTTCCCCATTTTCAAATCAGTTATAACCATTTTCGACACTAGGTCTGTTATTAACTTAACTGTCTCTGTTTAAAGGCCTTCGTGTACCATTTGATCTGGCATGCGGTTGAGTCACCATTGACTCCTCTGTTCTGGATGCTTTGGCATTCCGGTCTACATCGAACAAGGTAGCAGAGAAGGATTGTTTCCTGAAAAACTTTTTTAATGATGCTGCCATTTGATCAAAGAGGGGCTCTGTTCCCCTTAATTGTATTCCAGTCATTACTAAAAGAGTATCCATATGCGACAGACATGCACAGTCCAACAACTTAAAGGCCAATACTGCATCTGGAATCTCCAAATTAAATTTCATTAGCCTGTTATGGCCCATATCAAAATCCATGATATACTCTTCCATGGACTAGGTGTCTTGTCTCCTAATCCTGTCAAACATCACCCATCCTTCATAATTCTCCCAAGAACTCATCTTTCTGGTAAAACTTACCTAAGTATTATAGCAGGAGCTGTAACCCTTCTTCTCTATTTAGGGCAGCTGCTGTCCAATCAGAAAATACTTTGCTTCTTATCTTGCTCCTAATTGGAAGTGACGAAGCTAATGCCATACCCTGCTTCTTTTTCGGTATTGTGTTGACAAGGGTCCACACTTCCACCTTCCATTGCTGATATGGTTCAGCACCCGAAAAGACAGGAGGACAATCAAATCCCACCGGTTTATCATAGAAACCCTACAGTACAGAAAGAGGCCATTCGACCCATTGAGTCTGTACCGACCGCAATCCCACCCAGGCCCTACCCCCACATCCCTACATATTTACCCACAAATCCGTCTAACCTAAGGGCAATTTTTAGCATGGCCAATCAACCTAACCCGCACATCTTTGGCCTGTGGGAGGAAACCGGAGCACCCGGAGGAAACCCACGCAGACACGGGGAGAATGTGCAAACTCCACACAGACAGTTTATTTCTACCTTCTGCCATGGTTGTAGCACTTCTTCAAAAACAAACACCAAATTATGATTGGTTTTCCTCTGCTACCAAGGTTTTTTCGGAAGGAACTCTTCAAAATGCAGCTAATGGAACAACAACAAAACTTACTCCAACATATAGATCAAAGAAAAGGGTTTAATAAAGAAACATCATTACTCCAAACTTGGGACCTCGCCCTGGGCCACTCCAAGCTTCCTACAATTCTACATAGTTCCTTATTTATAGTGAATCAGTTGGTCAGCTGACTATTACATCACTCTGTGATTGGTTCCATGTTTTACTGGGTCAGCTGACCCTTATATCTTGTTCCCATTGATCACAGTACATCCAATACAAATTTGTCATTGGTTACATTCTAATACTGAAGTTCCTCCACTGTGTAAGACAGAGAAGAGTGGTTAATTAGGAAATTCTAGGCTTATTAATGTAATGTCACTTGTAGAAAAATCACTAGAGTCTGTTATTAGGACGGAGTGACTGAGAATTTTGAAGGAGCGATAAGTGTGGTTGATAGATGATATCTACCGACGCTCCTCTATGTGGACTTCCAGAAGACATTCACCAAAGTTCCATGTTAGAGACTGGTAACAAAATGAGAACATATGGACCTAGAGACAACCTACTGGCTCGGATAATCAACTGGTAGGAGGTAAGAGACAGAGAGTAGGGATAATTGGCAGGATACAAGTAATGGTGCCACCCCTCCCTCCCCTCCCACCATCCCTCCCAAGGATTTAATATTGAGCTTCAGTTTTTCACTATATTTATAAATTCCTTGGATGAAAGAAGAGAGATTTATGTTTCTAAATTTTCAGATGACACTAAGGTAGGTGGCATTCTAAATAGTGTAGATGGAACAGAATGTTGTAAAGGACATTTATAGATTAAGTGAATGGGTAAAACTGACAGCTAGATTAGGAAAAGCATCTAGTGAACCACTTTGGACCTGAGAAAAATAGATGAGTATTTAAATGGTGAAGGGCTGTAAATTCAAGTACACAATCACTAAAAGCTAGTGGAGGAGTACAAAAAAAAACAGTAAAGGAAGCCACTGGAATATTGCCGTTATCTCAAGTGGGTTGATTTGGTCAAGGGTGAAAGTGATGTCCCAGATGTACAGAACTGCGGTTAGACCTCAAATGAGTAGTGCATTCAATTCCAGGCACCACACATCAGGGAGAATACATTGACCTTTTACAGGATGCGCTGGAGATTCACCAGAGTCACACCAGGGCTAAATATGTTCAATTGAGGGTATCTTGCATAGACTAGGTATGGATTTTTTTGAATATTGATGATGAAAAGGTAACCTAATTGAAGTGGGGTAGATAGGGAGAAACTATGGCGATATGGACAGAGTCAACTGCTTGCACTTCTGGTCGGAGATCCAGAACAGGTGGTTTGCAGTCCCAGCAGTGGCTCCCACTCCTGAATGGGAATGCAATAATGCCAATTGAGAAAATTGCAAAGGCACTTACTTCCCAAAAATAATTGCTTTATCATTCTCCATGTTCAGTTTCATTTGTGCTTCTTTCATAGAAGGGTATCTCACAAGAGATTATATCAGTGCTAATAAAATATCTTACTCCAACTATTTTCATAGATTTGTCACTCTTCAGTGACCTCAATGTGCTGTCATCACCAATCGAATGGTTGGTGATGACAGCACATTCATACTCCATAACGTTGCATTGTTCCTCACTAAGCAGATAATACCTTAACCAATCTGTTCTACATACTGCTAACAATATTTAACAAAGCACTTTTGAATGAGTCTATGACCAGCACACACTTCATTGGACTAAAGTTTCTTGTTACTAAATACAATCCTTTCTGATTGATCATTATCATCTTCAGCCTGGGAATTCTGTGCATGATATGGCACTTTGAAGATTGATTTTGCGATTCTTAGCGGGCGGGGGCCGACCATGCAAAAGTCTGTTGACCTCGGGCGGGATTTTCCACTCTTGGGGCGAGCACAGTTGGAAAATTCCACCCTTTGTCTTTTTTCCTTGAATAGTGATTGTCCTTCTGAGAGGCTTGCCTAGTCTCCACCCTGATGCGCTATCAATAAGGCGAAAGACTACCGGTGTGCCAATACAAGTGTAGGCTTTTATTCACAACAGAATCAGGAGCAGATCCCAACAAATAACCGACCTGGACTGAACAAGGGGGAGGAGACAGCCACCTTTATACTAGGTGCCGAGGGGAGGAACCAAACTGGAAGGGGATGTGTCCAGGTATGACAAACACACACAACGGTGGTCCAAATAGGACAAAGGCACAACTGAGGTCCACCACACACCCTCCCCACTAAATTTAGAATATCATATCCAACAGTGTTCTTAAATGGCATCCCATCAGTAACTCAGCTGGCGTGACCCCTGCGGTCCTGTTTGTCGTGATGTTATCAGAAAAACTGCCTATAATAGAGGAAATGACCTATTAACTTGATTCTTCATCAATAAGTTGAGTGTTTGTAGCACACCCCCCATGAGCCTATTTGAAGCTGGGTGGTATAGTGCTGAGCTAACAGTGAATCCAGTGCATTTAGAAATGTTTAGAATTCCTCTGCTGTGAATGCTGTGCCATTGTCCAACATAACAATTTCGGGAATGCCACGAATAGCAAAGATTTTCCTTAACCTGTCAACGATGGTTGTTGTGGACTTCATCAACTGTACATCTGACCACTTAGAATGTGTGTCGACTAATACAAGAAACATATGACCCATAAATGGTTCGGCAAAGTTGCCCATGGTTTACCGGGGCACTCACATGGATGTAAATTTGCCAATGACAGCAAGGCCTGTTGAAGTTTGCAATTGGGGCATTGACTAACTATCTTTTCTGTTTCCTAGTCAATGTCTAGCCACCAGACGTAACTTCTGGCTAGGGCCTTTATCCTGCTTTGTCCTGGAGGGAGTCATGCAGTAGCAGGAGTTATCTTCCCCGAGGTGGGACAATAACTCTAGCAACCCCTCCTCCCACAACAGCAACATCCCGACATCCCGTCTTCACAGATTATTTCTGTCCTTCTGTGTTGGTAGTTGGTCGAAGTCAGAATTCTGACTTCTGATATTGCATTACCATCTTTTTAACTTGCGACAATACAGGGTCTCTTTTCGTCCACATCTTTACGTGTTTAGCAGAGATTGGCAAGGTCTCTATCAGATGCAATGCCAGCACAATCTCTTGAGGAACCAATGGTGATGCTACTGTTGGTGGCTAGGGGGAGTGGCTGAGTGTGTCCACATTTGATATCAGTGTTCCAGGGCAATGCTGAAAAGTATAACCGTACGCTGCTAACAAGAGAGCTCATCTCTGCACCTTTGCAGAGGCAATTGGTAGCGCAGGCTTATCTTCTCTGATTAGACCTAACAATGGCTTGTGGTCTGAAGCTATTGTACAGTGCCATGCATAAATACACAGATGAAACATTTTGACTGCATAGATAACTGCCAAACTTTCTTTATCTATCTGGGATTTTTTCCCCCACATCTGACAATGTTCTAGAAGCAAAGGCAATGGGCCTTTCCTCTCCATCAGGCATCCGGTGGAACAAAACTGCTCCCACTCCTTGCAGCGATGCATCACAGGTTACAACCAAAGGTATGTTTGGATCGAAGATCCAACAAGGCTCACAACTGCAGAGTCTGATTAATTTTTACGAAGGCTTCTTTTTGTTCTTCTCCTCATCTCCAACGTTGATGTTTATTTAACAATTGGTGGAGCGGGGCTAAGGTGGTAAATACATTATTTTTTTTAATCTACCATAATCATTCACCATGCCCAGAAATGACTTCAGCTTGATACATTTTTTGGCTTTGGAACCTCCTTGATAGCTTTTACTTTCTCTCCAAAAGAATGTAACCCTTTTGCATCAACTCCAAAACCTAAATAGGTGACTTCCTCTGATTGGACGTACATTTCTGCCATTTCAACCAAACACTTGCTTCTTCAAACCATCCCAATACTTCTTCCAAATTTATTCTATGTTCTTCAGGGGAAGCTCCCATGATTAGTACATCATCAAGGTAAACCATTACATTAGGGATGCCTTGTAATCGACTCCCCATCATACGCTGAAAAATGGTCCAAGTTCCAGAAGGAAACCTTATATACTGGTACAAACATTTGTGAGTGTTGATTGTAACTAGCCTTTGCAAATTTTCATCCAACTCCAGCTGCTGATAGGCATGACCGAGGTCGAATTTGGTATATAAATATACCAGCTAGTTTTGCTAAAGGTCTTCAATTCTAGGAATGCAGTATCTGTCTATTTGAGCTCCTCCATTGAAAGTAAATTTGTAATCCCCGCAAATTCTTACTGTACAATCCAGTTTAAGGATGGGGATTATGGGTGCAGCCCATTTGAAGAATTGTACGGGCATTATGATACCTAAATCTTCCAGCCTTCTGAGAGCAACTTCAACCTTCTGATGAGGTGCATAAGGCACTGAGTGGTCCAAAACAATGTAAGCATTGCATTTGGATTCAGATAGATTTTGGCTTTAGCTCCCTGTATACATTCTAATTTGTTTTGGAAGATATCAGAATATTTACACAGCAGCTCCTGAAAACCTCCAGCCTGTTTATTTCCAGCCAGTTTAGCCTTATTTGCTTTAGCAGTCATGACTCATTAGACAAGGTCTGTGACCTTTAATTACCAAGACCAGTAGCTTCACCATTTGATTCTGGTATGCCACTGTGATTGTTCTTGCACCTAAAGTCTGCAATGTCTCCTCAGTATATGTAGACAATATGGCTCCTGACTCATTCAATGTTGGAGACCTTTGTGAAGATAACAAAATGTCTGCTCCCCTTTGCCTGCAGCCACAACCCGTCTCGACTTCCAATTTGAGCGATCTGCCATTTACCAATAAGGCCATCTCTATAGGGAGCACTTTACTTAGCTGGACCTGGTTTAGAGTGAATCCTAATGAACCCTTGTCAGGCTCCTCATCCAATAGTTAAACTAACAATCGCAATTTTGCACTGGTCGCTTCACTCTGCAGCATACTTTTAAATGACCTTCTCTATTGCACCCAAACACACACAATCCCTGCATTGGCAAAGTTCTTGGGAGTGTTCTCCCCCACATCAAAAACAAGCTTCAAACCTCATGTTGCACTCCCTCTCTTGGGCTCTGTGGCAGCCATACCTGGGCTGGTATTCACAACAACCATTTCCTGCCCCAATTTACTTTGTTTGGCACACTTTGGAATTCATTTACACTCTGCTTGATGCATTCAGTTGTTTGGGCCAGCTCCACAGCTTTCTCTAAACAGATTTTGGTCTCAGCCAATAACTTCTTTTGTATGATTCAGCTGTCTATCTGGTCCCTTAACATTTCTCCTAAAGCTGGGCCAAACTCCCAGTGCTCTGCCAATCTTCTAAGTCTGGTCATGAAGCCTTAGATTGACTCCCTGGCACTCGGATTGCCGAATTAAATTTGTATTTACATAACTATTGAGGGACAGGGATTGAAATGATTTTTTACCAACTCCATGATCTGGTCTAAAGACTGTGCTTGGAGCATCTGACAATGTTAAACGTTTTCACTAAACTATAAGTCTGTGGGTCTTAGATTGTAAGCAAAATAACCTTTCACTTTTCTTCAACTGTTATTTCATTTGCTGCAAAGGAGTAACACAACCTTTCAATATACTGTCCCCAGTTCTCCACTTCGGAGTCGAATGGTTCAATTTTTCCAATCAGAGGCATCGTAGTGTGTATGTACCTTGCTTCTTCATATTCTTGATGCTCAAGTCTCCTCCCCCTCTAGCTGCACACTGCGATCCACAATAACGTCTAAAGTTTTTCTTTGTTGCCAATATAATAAATCAAGGTTGACTTAATGTGGCTCAAAGTAACAAAGGCTTTATTGTCAACAATAAATAAGCAAATAC